>NW_008619468.1:82400-97312 GCF_000691845.1 Merops nubicus | reverse complement strand
GCCGCCGTCCCGGGAGGCTCCCGGATGCCGCGAGGTGCCCTAAACTTGTGGGAAACCTGCGCCAGGGATTGAGTGGAACAAGGGGACAGTCTGGGGAAAAGGGGAATATTCTTGGCATGTGCATCTCCTGGTCTCCTAACGTGTGGCCAGGACAGCGTTGCTGCCACTGGGGAACTCTTGACAGCGGCGAGTTTCCTTCCAAAAGCTGTTAGTGACCCCGCTGCCGTGTTTTGCTGTTTATCTGTAAATACGTTGTGTGCAGTCTGCTTCTTGCTATGCGTTTTCTAAATATGTGACGGAGTAAAGGAGTGTCTTCCGACTCAAACTTTTGAGTAGCTGCTCTCCAAAAACATATGCAAGTGACGAAATGTCCAGTCTGGAATGGATGTGCTGAAGTAGGTTGGGGAAGGCAGCTAGTGGGAAGGGAGATGACATCATAGTTTGCAAAAGTAATACTTTCTTTTATTTTAAGCACGTTTCCAGGAAAGATTTATGTGGAAGACGAATGCCCTAGAAATACATTTAGTGCTGCGTGATAAACACAGAGTTCAGAATGCAGAATGTATGAAGAATTAAAATTTCTACATAAAATTGCAAAGAAAGATGCCGTGTTGAAGAAGGTGCACTAGAGCAAAAATAGTATTTTCACTAGCTGAAAATAGTGTTGGGGTTTCTTGTCTGATGGGTGGAAAGGAATTCTCTTGTGTTCCTGTTCAGGAAACACTAGTTTTTCACAGTTGTTTCAGCAGAGAGTTTAATTCATTGTTACTTTAAATTTCTAACTCTGGCATTTGTTAATTTCTGTCCCACCCATTAGGACAGGGACTTTTGCTCTGTATTAGTGCAGTACCTGGCACAGCTCAGACCTGTTTGTGGTCTTTAACCATCAAGGAATCCAAGTGCTGCTAGATAGTAGGCTGAAGATCTTGGGATGCCACAACTGTCTTTCACTTTCACAGGTTCTTTAGTTTATTATACAAAATAAAATTTTCTAAACTTGTGAAACCAACTCCCAAGTTACAGGTGTGCCTGATATTAACTATTGCACAGCTTGAGAGTGAAACAGAACTTTGAACAAAAAGCAGTGCATTGTTCTGGATCTTGTATGCTTGTATGTTCTACCTCCACAGTTGGAGAAAAGTTAAATTTAGGACTTTCTGAATTAGGTTGTTTTATGTAGTATTGAGTCCTGATTCTGCAGAGACAGAAGACTAGGTTCAATGACTTAAATTGTACATAGAAAGTCATGTTGATACTCATTCATATGCAGTGTGTATGATGCTGAATGACACAGAAGAGTTTTACAAAGTTTGGTGTTGTAGCTCTGTATTGGAAAACACGGAGAGCAGGGCTTGGGGTGGAGCAGGGTGTGATCCAATAGTGTACAGCACTTCTGGCAGATGAGGGGGCTGGGATTTGGAGCTCTTCAGCTGTTTGCTTTTTGGTGAAGCATAGCATAACATGCTTCTTTTAACGTAAGTTTTGCTCCTTGCAAGAGCACTTAGTCCTCTATATTTGAAACTAGGTGAGGCTCTTTTGGTCATATGTAGCTTTTCTTTATGTTTTATGTGCAGTAGCATAAAATTAACAGGATATTAAATTGATGAGGCGTGTTAAGAAGACAGTATTTATGTTTTAGCATGTTGCGCTTCTCCTTTTAATTTTTTTCCTCGGTGAAACAGCCATAGAATTGTTTATCTGTCAGTAACTTAGTATTTATTTGCCGTTTTCCACAAACAGAAATTATATGGTCCGTTGTACACAGTCTTGCATATCAGCACTTCATAATTGATCAAATTGACTTAATTTTAATTCCCTAGATACATTCCCCATAAGGGATAGTCTTTGGAGTCATCTAAAACTAATAATCAGCACCAAAAATGGGAGGTCACATCAGAAACTCTATACATAAGCAAGTTGTCAGAACTAACATGATCTTTGGACATTTTCTGGAAAATGGAGCTCTCAGATTTAATAGTTGAAAACTTCTGTTCCACAGTGCAACATCTGCACTGGCCTGAGCAAACAGCTCCTGGGCATTGAGGCTGGAGGACGATCTGAAGTTTTTTCCCCATTGCACGTGTTCAGAGGTGGAAGTCCTTTGGTGCAGCTAAACAGACCGTGATGGTTGTTGTAGCACCACAAGCATGCAGGTGCTGAGGGCACCATCCCCACAGCTGACAAAACCCACATTACCCTTTTGTTCTGGGCCTCTGCATGTCTGTTTTCTTTCAGCTTTCAGATTTTCTGTCTCTTTTGGCCCTGGTTAAAGCTCTCCTATGGGTCCATTTAAGTTTTCTATTACTTACTGTATTGAATCTCCCATGAGCAAACCCAACAGTAATATTTCTGTCATTTCTCTGTCACCAAGCAGCCCGAGGTGTGATAACTGAGGTTTTGCATATGGGCAAAGCTGTCAGGGAGTAAGAGGTTTGCTTGTGCCTGGTTCTCAAGACACTGAAATTGATGCTCTTTCTGCTTTGATGTGTTCATTGTCTGCTGTTTCCTCTTAAAATGTTGAATTAATTCTTGAGATCTTCAGCTGCAAATGGTTTTGGGGGCAACTGGGTCAACTGCTTATTTCAGGAAGCTATCCGGAGGAACAGGGGATACAATTGGCCATCCCAGAGTTCTTGATGGTTTGGTTTTTTGTTTTTTTTTTTTTTTTTACACTTTAAAAATGTGGTTTTAATGATCAGTTCTGTCAGGATGACTTTTAACAATTCTGAAGCTTTTCTTTGTCTCACATTCGAGATTAATTTTTGTTTACAAATAAATTGAAAGCCACATAATTTAAAATGATTATGTGCTAATTTTAACTAAAATGTGCTAATGGGAAACAAGCGAGGTCTTTAATGCAGTGTAGAACAATGCTGGAAATAGGCAATCTAAAATTACTGAAACTATTTTTTTTTCCTAGAGTGTAAAGAAAGGGAGCTGTAGGAGCAACTAAGCTGCCAATCAGTTCTGAATAAAATGTGTCCTTATTTTTGCTTTAAAATCAGTATAATTTCTTGTTCCCACAGATTTCAGAAGACTGAATTCTTTCATTTTGAAGAATAAACATTTTTTTTAAATGTCTTTTTTTCAGGGAGTTGGAGGTTCATAGACTTTTTGGTAACACTGTCCCTCAGTTAAAATTCCAGTAAGTCTCTGAGGAGTTTCTTGCACAGCTGAGTGCAGATACCAGGGCTTTGTTGGCAGCTAGTGTCATATTAATATGATATCATATCATATGATCACTGATCAGCTTTTGCCTTCAGAGATTGATAGAGATAGGTTTCCTTATCCACACCCCAGTGTGTTCTGCTTTTTTACCAATGTTTGGGTATGGAAGTCACACTACAGAGCTCTCCCAGGTAGGTGCTGTAAGAGACATGGCTTTTTATGATCAGGCTCTGGGGAGTGTAAGGAGGATGCAATGTGCAGGGGCTTTGTATTCCATTGAAAGGGAAAAAAAAAGGAAGTGGATACTTTCATTTGTTGTCTGTAAGGGCTATGTAGATGTATATGGGGCACTAGGATTCAGGTAAATTTCAGATAAACTATTGCCCTTTGAGCCTGGCATGAAACTATGTAAACACTGCCTTTAAATATCCCTTTGGTTCACCAAGCTTCCCAGGCTTAGCCCTGGCTTTCAGATCTTGCAGTGGCTAGTGGGACTTGGTGACTGGGTGCCAGAGATAACAGTGATAATCACTTGGCAACTTTGGAGCCGGTTCATTTCTTTGAAAACTTTTTTTCTGGATGTGGTTCCTCTAAGCTGGCAAAACCATCCCTAAGGGGAGTATGGGCTGTAGGATACTGGGTGGCTGAGAGGAGACCGGAGGACTCCATGGTGCCCCCCTTGTAGTGTCTGGAAAGCAAAAAGTAACTCCCCAGAAGTTCCCTTGTAGCAGAATGGCATGAGTAGGCTGCCTTGGTGCTCAGAGTGCTTGGAGGTTCCCACAGTGGCTGTCATTTTGTCTGAAAGGCTGCAGTCGAAATGCCTGAAAGGGAACTGTCAAGTTCGTGTAGCCGAAAAGGCCAGAGGAAGGGTGAATCACTGGAAAGTAGATGACTGGAAATTACCCTATAGAATTGTTTCTGAGTAGCTGACATGATAGTGAGATGATTAAGGATATCCCTCTCAACAGAGTGAAGGGTTCTGGCTGACATTTGCTAGACCTGTGGAAACCCACCTAGAGAAGGAGGAGGAGACACCAGATTAATCGCTGGCCTTTTCAGGGCAGGTATCTCCTCCCTGAGTAGGGATGGTCTCATTCCCTGAGAAGTGATGCTGTGATTTAGATATATGTTTATGCATAATACCAAGAAATCATTATCTTTCTTCTCCTTCCTGTTTTTTATTTGGAGAAAAAAAAAAAAAGATTTGGAAGAGGGTTGTGGAGGTGATGCTGGATTCTGGAAGCAGTGTGAGTTGTAGCTCCTCTGGTGCCCTGTGGAAGCATGTTTCATAGGGCTGGATCACCTGCCAAAGAAGTTTCATTTCGTGTGCTCATAAGCCTCACGTCTGCGGTAGTTGGTGCTCTTAAAATTTCCAAGAAACAAAAAAGGGAAATGATGGCTGCATTGTGTGTGTGAGCTCCTTCCAGCTTCCTCAAGTGCTCACTATTAAGCACATCTGGGCCGCTAAGCTGGAACTGTGAGCAAGGTAGGTCAAATAAAGAAAAACATCATCAGTCTTTAAATCAGCTTAACTCCATCATTAAATAGCTTCATTTGTTTTCTCATTATTGCTCTCCATAGTAGTTTTGACACTTTTGTTCAGTAGTGGTGTAGGAGTTTCAGTGTAGTTAGGTGGTCAATAATTCCAGCTGCCATTGGACTTCACGCTGAGATGTGATAATATCTCATTCTGACACTGGGTTTTCTCACTGTTTTGAAATCTGTCAGTTAATTTGTCACATTGAGTCCAAATTTATGAATCATAGCTGTTTCCTAGACAAGATTATTGCATATCCTCCCCATCTGTCTCCTAATTGTAGCAAAATGCTACCAGTCAGCAATACCATATTTCTTTTTTTGTGCTACTGCAGCACTTGAGTTCAAGTGCTACTGGCTAACTGTTTTGCTCTGTCTTTAGGACTTAGGAAGGATGATAGGCTGGGAGAACAAGGAAGTAAAGTTTTGGGTTTTTTTCCCCTCAGAAAGCAGGATTAGAAGGGGCAGCCCATGCTGTAGGTGACCTACCTACCTTTAAACTTTCACTAATACATTCAGCAGAATAAATAATCAGTTCTTTTTCTTCTTTTTTTTTTTTTCCTTTTCTTCTTCCTGAGGACAGTGATATGCAGATGAAGGCTGTGCCTTTCATAATTTCTTTTGGAAACGCAAAATGAAGCTTTACTATGTTCTTAAAAATCTCTTACAAGTCTGCATACAAATCAGATTTGGTATTCAGTTTATTCTAATAACCCAGGCTACATGTAAAAGATGTTGATATACTTTAGAAGAAAGATTCTGTACTTTAATAATTAACAAGGGTTCTCTCTATAGGGAATATTTATCAGTTACGTAAGTTTTCAGATTTTCAAAGGACTGCTTTAGCACTAAAATTTCGGATTGCTCAGTTGGCCTAGTAGGAGAAGTAATGTTTTACACACAGAATGCTTTCTAGAAACTTGTATATGGGAAGAACTTACACTTGGCTTTTTCCAAAATAATGGAAAATCTGTATGATTTTTAAGTGTTCCTGTTGCAGAGGATTTTGTATCACCACGTATAGATATTATTCTAGAGTTTTCCAATGCCATGACGAATGACTCTATGTACATACCATGAATTCAAAGAAATCTTTCATGTTATAGTTTGTTTCTAAATGGTGTAAACTTGCAGAAAGTTCTTGCAACCAGATGAGGTTCTTTTTGTTAAAATTTCTGTATCACTTGCATCAGGGAATGTGTTTAGTGCTGAAAGGTCAGTTTGCTTGTCCACATCTCCTGTGGGAAAGCAAGAAAGTGTAACATCACAGCATGATATATGGCTGTAGTTATCCTTCTATGTATCTTCAGCTTATTTACATCACAGTTTGCCTTGTTTGGAAAAGTACTTTCCTCGTCAGCTGGCTTAGCCCTTAATATCTGTCTGTTAGTAGTGACTTGGCTACAAAGATAAAAAAGTTCTAGCAAAATTAAAATCAAATCAAATCATATGCCATCTATAACAGTGTTAGCTTGTTCTTCCATTTCTCTGTTCCAATTAAGTAGCTTTTAATACACAGCAGACTAATCACAAGAGTGACTTATAGTCTCAGTAAATGGGTTGTTTGGAGGAATTTATCAGGCACAGACAAAATCAATAGCTGTTTTGCTTGTATTTCAAGGTACAGTAGAAATCTGTGGTTGCTAAAGTGTGTTCACAAAATGGTGCCATTTTTGTCCACTTTAGCACAGCTGTCAGTTTTATATATTGTGTCAAGTAGACGTATAGGAGTGGAAGTGGCAAACGGGCTGCAAAAATAACTGTTTTGACTTGATTTTTTAAATGAAAGGAGACTGATATCAAAGAGAACATGAGGAAGGCTTGAACGAGCATATAAAAGGACACAGGCTTTGAAAAGGCACAGGAATACCAGCTAGTCCTTGTACACTAAGTGCCTAACTTCACTTTATTTCCTTTCAGCCACTGACCAAAGAGAGATTATTTGAATAATTTTCTAAGTGACTGCTTGAGAGACTGGAGAAGGAGGCAGACCAAAAAAAAAAAAAAAAAAACCAAAGAGTTCTAGGGCTGGGCAAACTCAGAGTGAAAATGTTAGATACACAGAGAAAATGTTAGATAACTGCGGTGGCAGTGACGAGTCCTCCAAACAATGATAAATACAAATGTAAGGTTTCAGTTTGACATGAGTTTACAGGGAAGAAAGGATTCTTAAGTATATTTTCATAAATTTTAGAGTTACAAAAAAATAGGTCTTGGGTGTATATTTTTTCCAAGAGATTTTACCTGAGTTTTCTGGCAACCGTAACCTGAATTATCATCTCCCTGTGGTCTCTGATTGCTGAAGTGGTTTCTTACCACTCTCCTTCTCATTCTGTTTCCGTCACTGAATGGCTGAAATGGGTAATAATGTATTTTTCCCCCAAGATAAAATAATGCTATACCATGTTATTATTTCCATTATTTTGACAACACACTTGTGCTGTTCAGAATGTTCACGGTGTAAGATTTGTATGGTGAGGCATATAAACCTTTTAGATTGGCAGGGATAATCAGTGGGGGTGGTTAATGCTGTCGGTTACAAGTCTTTGGATACCAAGAGTTGGAGCAAATGGAGCCAGATGGTTTTGTGGGATGTTTCCAAAGGAAGTTTGGCAGCCAATAATGTAACAACAAAAGTAACTTCTTGTTCTTCTAAAATCAGGTGTGACTTAGGCAAGACTGATGCACCAAAGGCCAGTACCAGCTGCTTCAGAGAAAGATGCAGATGTTGTAGCATGAATAAAAAGTGAATTAACTTACAGACAGAAGGACAGCTTTCCTTATCTCTATCAGCTGCTAGATATCAGATTGATTTCTGTCCTTAAGAACGAAGGTTAGTGGTGCCACAGTTTTCAACATTACTCACCTTAATGGGCTGTTTTAATGTAAACATCTGATCTGTTCTAGGATTCTGCCAACTTCTTGAGTGGTGTTTTTCCATTTGTGGTGCGTAGGATCAGTAGATTAGTTCCAGCAGGTCCAAGGAAAGTACCTCGTAATGTCAAGCACTAGACTTCAGTTCTCTGTAGAGGGATCTATACATGCATTGAAAACAACAAAAAGCCACTGTGCTGATTCTTTCACTGTTTAATGGTGGCCAGTGTGGAATGATAAGCTTTGTCATTATAAATATTTGGTCTTTTTTTATCTTAAAGAGGGGTATGGGTGGTATTGTGTCTCTTCTTATTTTTCTTCAACTCTATTCTTTATATGTTCACTTTATATCAAAATTTTTCTGTGAGCCAGATCTAAAACAGGACCTAACTCCACAAAGCAGAATTTTTATGTTCTTCAAGCAGATAGACCTGAAAATATGGTCTAGAAAATTTGCCTCAACAGTCTTGTTACAAAGTTTCTTGAGGAACTTAAAAATGAACTTAAAAGGCCATAATGCTCAACTTGAAAGTATCCTGGAGGCTTGTACCCCCTGCGTTTTGGCTGTGTCCAGAACCTCCCCAGCACAGACAGCCCAAGTTCTGATTTCTCATTTAAGCCCAGTGCAAACCAGAAGCTAGGCTGGACTGGCACCAAAATCCTTTGCTGGACAGAGTTGGCAAGCATCGTTTGAACCTGTTTTATGAGCACTGATGGCCTGAGATCCCCGACAAGTATCACTGACTCTGCCTTGTTATGTAGTACTGGAGAAATGTCCCTTGCAATTAGAGTATTTGCTCAGGTTTTAGGCGATCCAAGTCCACTGCCCTTTCCAGCTGTGAGGGCTCAGATCCTGTCTCCTTGAGTGATTTCTGCACTGAGGCTTAAGTGACACTGGATGGGGTCATTTACTGTCCTTCCTGCTGGAGCTGTGTGATCATGCTGACAGAATTGTCATCTCTGTGAGAACAGAGAGGAAGACCTACTACTTAGGGCCTTCAAATGGGACCAAACACAGATTTCCATGTCTTTTTTACTGCTTAATTATTCTTTGTTTCCTGCCTTTTAGTGTTCGTCCTTCATGTACAGTGTAACCAGACAGCACCATAATACAGATCTACATGGAAATGCCTGTGTAGCTTATGGGAGTAGCTCTAGATGACCTGAATTACCTGAAGGATTGGTTTGTTCATTTTTTCTTCAACCTTTCCCTGTCATATGTAGTCAATCTTAGAATAAAAAGAGAAAAGAAGAGTAGTTTTGATGTGTCAGTCAGTAGTTTTTCACCCTTTTCCTCTGGTATCTCTTGCAAAAGTGAATTAAACAGAAACATTAAAACTGCTTCAGTTCCCAGGTCTTGCTGTGAGTCGATTTCCTGATGACATTTTCATAGCAGTTTTTTATCAATGTAAGAAGCACTGTTTTGTGGCTGAAATAAAACCCAATCTTTGTGTCCCAACCTCTTGTCTCCTAACTCACCAGAAGCTCCACAGCAAGTGGAGCCCAAGTTTTCAGTATGTATGATTTTGGCTGCCTTTTTCACCTGTCTGAGCTTCAAAACTGAACAACTACATCTCCCTTTTAATTTCTTTGGAGTAAAGCTTATTCTGGTTGTGGTTTTGTTTTTTTTTTTTTCTTAAAAGGGGAAGGAAATTTAAAATGGCTCCACTGGTGCAGTCAAAAGCAGTACATACTTCTGAAAATGTTATTCTTTAGTTACTTAGTATATATTTGCAGTCTAGTTGTTATATGGATATTATGAAGCTTAATTTTTGTAACACACTTTGAGATACTCAGATGGAAAATGATTGAGGTGGAAACAATTCAAAACCAATTATCACTTCAGTGTGACTGTCAAAACATGTTTTAAGTTAAACATGTTGAAAACATGAACATCTCTCCATAAGGGACATCATTGGGATAGTAAAGCAAAATTTTAGCAATTTAAGGACTTTTTTCTTCTTTAAATGCTTATTACACCCTTAATATGCTATACAGCTTTGAAAGTTCTGTCCCTCACCCCATTGCCTTCACCTACCCATTTCTGCTGGTCTAAGTTATCTCATCAACTTCGATGTTGTGCTGTTTTCCATCCTTGTTGTTTGCTTTATAAACTGCATCTAACATCCTGTGGAAAAAAAAAAATTGGCCTGGTTATAGCAAGGATTAGGAAATTTTTTAAGTCCCGTGGAGGTGCTACAATCAGCTTCAGCACAAAGCTTCCAAGCACTGGACATTTCAGCTTCAAAACCAATGACATGTATGGGTGACAGCAGACAGGTGTAGAACATTTCCAGTAGGAATGGTGGAAATGATATTCAACATAAAATTACTGAAGAAAGCATCAATGTAAGCAGAGTTCATAGTATATTAAAGGAAGATGTTTTGTAAGTAAAGCTGGGCAATTAAAGAAGATTTACCCAAGTGAAGCTAAATACAGTGGAAAGGATAATTAATGTGGCTGAGACAACTCAATAATAATGCCTTTGAACTTTTACAATACTGCATTAATGCACATGTCAGAAGGAGGGATTGCATTTACAGTCAACAACCATTTGTTAGGAATTTTTACCGCACAGGTTAATTAAGAACTCATGATAACAGAGTATGAAAATTACCTTACTGAACTAAAGGCTGTGTTTGATCCTTAAGTATGCCATTCATTATTTTTTTCTGTACCTAAAAAAGAAATTTTTGGAGATGAATAGTTTTAAGTAACCTGCTTTCATTCTGTTAGTGTCATTTCAGTGGCAGAGCTACTCTATTAATGATCTAATTGACTTAGAGACTTAATTAATTATTAAGTGTGGTCCCTGCATGGCTGGGTTAAATCAAGAGGGCTGCTGAGAAAATTAGCAAAGGGTTCAAAACAAGCTACCCCACTGTCAGTCCCTAAGTTTGTCTCCAAAGAGGCTGACTCAGCATCTTGTAGACCCTGCTGTTGGTTTGAATGAGCGAAGGATAAAAACCCAGGAGATGAGAAAGTTTTAGTTGAACTAGTTGCTGTGCTAAGCTGGACCTGTTACTCAGTTGCTGACAGGTAGTTTGAGAACCTGAGAATTTAGGCTTGTTTTGTGAGTTTGTGGTGATTTTACAGTCATCGGTTTAAAATCTCCCTGTCTACAGGGAGAATGCTAGTCTGATGACCAACTTGTGATTTGGGTCATGGGAGGCTCTTCGTGTGGGTCTTGACTGGGACAGCCCAGAGATCTTTCATCTTTGTGTCTCCTTTCTTCTTCTAATGAAATATATCAAGTATCCAGCTTCATCTGTTTTGGTAAGGGGATGTTGTGAAAGAAGAATTTGTATTCATTTGAAAGCTTCCTAGCATGGGAAGAGCCTGCTACCATGTGCAAGTTTAGGGCACTTCTGTGATACAAGCAACGAGGAGTTGCTGCTACTTGTGGTTTTAAGAATGTGTTCAAAATAGGATGGTGTTTTTGAGAATGTGCCTTTACTCACTCACCTGAAAGTCAATTCCAGACCTGGACTCATTCTTCTCCTTGAGTCTAGCTATTCCTACACTGCCTGTCTCTTTATTTTATAGTGTGGGTTCTCACAAGGGAGCCAACCCTTTCTGTGATAAGAACCAGGACTTTTCTACAGGGCAGCAGCTCTTAATAGGACAGGTACTAGACTTGTGGTATATCCTACTACAACAGAATTCATATTAGGAAGTTGCTATCAGTGTTACTTGTTTTAAAAGTGAGAGATTTCCATAACAAAAAATGAAATGATGTATCCATACCATTCTATTTATTAAATGACAAGTTTAAATTGCCTTTCTTTAAGTGCAAAGTATTGGAGGGGGAGAATATTTTGAAAAATGTTGACTGTCAGCTAAATTAAGTATATTTTGTTAATGACATAAAAGTGTTCCTAATGGATACTGTAAGTAAGAAGTGTATTACAAGGAAAAATTGTAATATTTCTTTTTCAAAAAAATCTAATGCTATGTCATAAAGGATTTAAAATTTTCTTTAAATGATTCATTGAGCTTTGAAACAATTGAAGTTTAAATTATCAGCTTGTTTTAACACAAATGTTTTCAATACCTCAGCAAAACCTATATCCCTAATTTTTAATTTTATACTAGTTCCTAAGGAGGGAAGATGGCCAGTAGCTTTATTTGACAGCTAGCGCTAATGTAGAAGTCCAACTTAAAAGGACACTGTTCATAACTATCATCATAAAAAAAACCTTACAAGTATTCTTTTGAAGTTTACTTATAAATTCAGTTTGACTGTGTTAATGACTTGTACTGATTTTTTTGAGCTTTATTAGTGCAAATACTTATGGAAGGTGTGTTTTAAGCCTGAGTGCCAGAATATGAATCAAAACCTTGATTACATATTCAGTAGTAATAGTCACAATTCATATGGGTCTTACTTAATTTTATTACTCATCCAATCAAGGATCAGAAGCAATGACATATGATTTAAATAGCAAATTGTTTTTGATATTTCTAATTAGTAGGCACAAAGGATTGGTTATTAAAGAAATTAACTTTGACACCTTGAAAACTGAAGATTAACCTTGAAATAAGAATAAACTCAATGTCCAAATCTGTTCACAGAAAGTATTCAGAAAGATTTGATCCACGTCTAGTGTATGTAAACTATTTGCAAATAAATAAGCAATAGAAATATATCCTCTAATGGCAAGCCATAAATAATTCTTTGGAGAATTTTTCATGAATAGCAACCTTAATTGTTGTAGGGAAGGAGAAAGGGAGACAGAGGGGTTATTTATGTTTATTTCAAGTAATTGTTTTGAGTTTAAAAGCTGCAGCTGTCACTCAAAATTGCAATGTATTGTAAGAATACCTCTTTGACCAAACAAATTGTATTTTGGTCATAATGTAAAATGTGTAACACTTGATTTATCTTACTATGTGGGAGTCTGTTGCTATTTCATGTATATTTTCACTGCCTCATTCTCAAAAAACCTGTGAAGGCTCCTGTTGAGAGGGCAAAGGTTTGAAAAATCTGAGAACTTGAAGCACCAGCAGAAGAATTGGATCCTTCTCCCTGTTGTCACTCCATGCTCAGTCTAGTGTCCTTTATCTCCACTACAACCCAAAGCTCTTTCGTTTCCTGATGTACCACTCTCAATGCCAGAGGAAACCTGCTCTGCAGCTCCCTTGAAGCTGCGTTTCTGTGAGTAGTATTGGATTCTAAAGGCTAGGAAGCACAAAGTCAGGGGAATAGTCTAGGACTCTTATTGTTTGCCATCGCTGAACATGTATGTGGCTGTGATTTGTTGCAAGCAATTTCTTGACACAGCCTATCCCACATGTTGTTGTTTTTTAGGTGAACATAATTTTAGCATATAGACTTCACAAAGCGAAGAATTGCGTGAAGGAGTCAGGTAAAATATGGGAGCTGTCAGTCATGAAAATAGCTTTTTTTTTAATTTCCTTTTTCTCTTGGCAACAATTTTTATCATATTCAAGCATTAGCTTGTAGAGAGAAATAATGTTCACTTCAAAGCCGCCTCCTCCTCAATAAATAATTCAGAGCCATAGGTTGTTCATGAGGAAATATCAACACACTGGTAGTAATTTAATATACTGAGCAATCATGCTCACATTAGCCTATATATGATCTAAATAGAATATGACAGTTTAGGGTCTCCATTTGCCCCATGGCATGTTGGGATCAAACTTGGCAAGTGATTGCAGTATTCTTGTATCTTCTTCAGAAGTGAAAGAAAGTTCCATGATTCAGAGAGGATTTCTTAATTACATGCTAAATCAAGAGTTTGCCTGCTTGTGTTCCAAATCCAAATTGTTGTCCAGGACCTGCTTTTGGGCATGTGGGTATTTTCCTCTGTCCTTTGTTAATTTGCATCTCATAAGTGTGTCTTTTCAACTTGTTGAACTATAATTTGGAAGCACAGTTTCCATATATTAGTTGCCTTTATTCTGTGGGTGAAAGGCTGTGCTCTTACACAACCATGGCATGAGCTTTCTCCCAGTCTGGCTCTACACAAAAAAAATTAGTCTGCATGCTGCATGAGAATAGGCACTCCCATGAAGGATTATGGTTATAATCAATTAAACTGTAGCAACTTATCTCTTACTGGCATCCATGGAAGCGGGTTTGCAGTGAAATCAAGGGATGCCTACAGTCAAGTGATCTTAAGTGCAATGCATAACTTTATGCATTTGTCCTCTAGGGTCTGTATCTTCTAGGAAGCCTAACCATAACAGAGTTTATACCAAAGATATATAATTAAATCATACACAGGGACATGTAGTTGTCTTGGTGATAAGATGTAGACCAGTGCTGTATTTCTCCAGGAAATGAGCAGATTGAAATGAGGAATTAAGTTTTCTGTGTTCTTGGGAAGGAAATAATTGCCTTCCCTACTTCTATAGTATTCTTCAACTTATCTGGTTGATAAGGGGGAAAAGATAGCCAGACCTTCTCTCACAACATGTTTGCCTTCTTAGAAGGCTGTAGCTGAGTAATTCTTCCTCTGAAGTTCCAATAAAATCTGACTAGCTCTAGAAAGGGTTCAAGGGGAGCTATCCCTTCTTCATTTAAATCCATGCTTATCTGAGGAAATGTAATGTCACAAGATCAATCCTTACTATCAATAGTGACTGGGAGATTATGATTGAGAGCAACCTGTGGAAAAGTATTTGTGGGTAGTGGTGGGTGAAAAGCTGAACATGAGCAGGCAATGGGTGCTTGCAGCCCAGAAGGTGAAGCATATCCTGGGTTGCATCAAAAGAAGTGTGAGCAGCAGGTTGAGGGAAGGGATTCTGTCCCACTACTCCACTTTGGTGAGACCTCACCTGGAGTCGTCATCACAACAAAGGCATGGACAGGTTGGAGTGAGGCCAGAGGAGGGCCACAAAAATGATCAGAAGGCTGGAATACCTCCCCTGTGAAAAAAAGTTGAGAGTTGGGGTTGTTCAGCATGGAGAAGAGAAGGTTCTGGGAACACCTTATTGTGGCCTTTCCATACTTAAAGGGAGCCTATAAGAAAGATGGGGACAGACTTTTTAGCAGAGCCTGTTGTTACAGGACAAAGGTTGATGGTTTTAAACTAAAAGTAGATTTAGACTAGATAGAAGGGAGAATTTTTTTCGAATGGGGCTGTTGAAACACTGTGAGAGGTGATGGAAGCCCCCTCCCTGGAAACAGTCCAGGTCAGGTTGGAGGAAGCTGTAAGCAACCTGATGTAGTTGAAGATGTCCCTGATCATTGCAAGGGGGTTGGACCATATGACCTTTAAAAGATCTTCCAACCCAAACTCTTCTGTGACAAGATTTGGCTCATTACTGTGAATGTAATGCTGGCCTTGTTATTTAACTTCCAGGC
>NW_008619468.1:19195-82363 GCF_000691845.1 Merops nubicus | reverse complement strand
TGCCATATGAAAGTCATCAAGACTTTGATTTTGGAAACAGTCTGCTGACCATATGGCATGCATGGAGAAGCAAGGAACATTAGGTCAGTGGTAGATGTTTCTGCTTTGATTTAAAAAGTCTTTACAATGTTTGGAAATCTCATTTGTTCCAGTGGGTTAGGAGGGTGGACACATGATGGAGCAGTGATGATCAGCACATAATTCATAACAAACACCACAAGGGATGTCTTTTGAAGCACCAGCAGCTGGATAACAGTGATATCTAAAGATACATTCTTCTTGTTTAACTGAGAACCTGGCCTCAAGTTGGTGCTGACGCATCTGGAGGGAAGACTTTTAAACTGAAAGATGAGAGCAGAAGATTGGGGGAAGCTCATATCCTCCATATACACATATATATGTATAAGGATATATACATATCCTCTATATACACGTAGCATATGTGTATATATCATACATATATACATAATATGTATACATATTATAATGGAACATAATACATATGTATATGTAAAACCAGTGCAAGAGGGTCAAATGGGGAAAAAGAGTAGAAGAGTTGATATCAAAATGTTAGTATTAATTTGGTTAGCAAGGAAAACTCTAAGCTGCTGAGAAAGTCAAGTGTCAATGACACATGGCTCCTAGGATTCTGCTTGATCTGTTCAGTTGCCAGGTGTTGTCCATAAGAAGATGCTGAAGCAGGGATACAGACCTGCCAAAAACCTGTGCAAGAAAAGGGAAGAAGTAGGAGCATCTGTGGAGAATTGAATGAGGTGAATTCATGACTGTAAACAGGGGCTTAAATGTTGTATGCTACTGAGGAATGTACTACTAGAGACCTACTGGTATACTACTGACCATTAATGATGTAATCCATTCCTTCCACTTATATATAGATATATCTTTAACATTTAATATCTTTATATTTTTATATATATAAAACTTTTTTTTAAGGTCCACAAAGGTGGATTCCCTGGGCTAGCTCTAGGCTTCTGTAAAGGATGACTGGAGTCCTGTTGTGAGAGGAAAAGGCAGACATTCCAGAATTTGTGGAAATGCTATCATCATGGGGGGCTTTAACTACTTAGATCGATATTGGCAAACGCAACCTATTAGTAATCATCATAAATGTTTTCATGTGGTAGTTGACAGTCTTCATCAAGTGATGAATGTATCAGTAAAATGTGTTACAATGTTCTGGGTTTTGTGGGGATGCTTTGGAAGTGTTAGAATTTCTTGGTAAGCAATGAGGACACTACAGAAGCCTGGTAACACCAAGTAACCTTAAACAGAGTGATCGTGGATGCCTTCCTTTTATGTTTCTTGAGGAAATAAAGAAATTATTGAGGGGTTTTGTTTTATTTCCCCAGAAGAGCAAAATTTCATAACTGAGGGAAAATATATAAGTATGTAAGCATATAAAAAAGTGTATTTTATTTATATACATAAAGAAATGCTGAATTTCTTTGAAATTAACGATGCTAACACTGCCAGGTATCTGAAGATCAAAAAAGAGAAGAATTGTAGGGTGTGGCTCTAAAATAAAGTGTATGTATGCAACACCATTAGGAATGTGCAAGAGACACCTTTCTGCCTTGCACCCTTTCCTTCCTGGTGTTCTGATCAGCACTAGGTGTCAGAGGTCAAGAGCTTTGGAGATAAAGTGAGATCTTCCAAAGGCAAGCTGAGCTAGGTTTTACAGAAGAAATAAAAAATAGCGAAACACTCTTCAGCCACATAATAGAGACAGAAAAAGGAAGAAAGAACTGTTATCTTGTGAGGGTGGATATTAAAGATAATCTAGATATGGCTCAGTGCTTTCCCTCATTTTTTAGTGAAGATGATGGTTAGCATGGTGGCAAAGGGAAGACAGATCATGTACATGATGGTATTAAAATAGAAATAACCACAGCTGCAGTGAGAGCAACAGTAATTGAGTTTATCTTTGTAAAATCAAAGGGAATTAATAACTTCCATTCCAGAATACTGAAAGAACTGTTGAATTACATCTATATTTTGATTCTATTAAGACAGATCATACCGTAGGGCTGGAGAACAGCTGCATGTTTAGGAAGCTGAGAAATAGTTACTCAGCAACTATAGAACTATGAGTAAGTGAAGCTATACATGTACTTTCCTTTCAAAACTTTTTAAAAGACCTACAGTTAAGTGGAATAGAATGTAAGAGGATTTACTAAAGATCAGTACTGCCAGAATGACCTGGGAGCTTTCTCAGGAAGGCTGTGTGGTATGTGTACTCTGGCAGAGGAGAACTTCTGATGCACCCTGAAAGCTTTCAGCAGAGCTGGACAAGGAGGAGATTAGCAAGGGGCTGTAGAGTAGGAAAGGAACTAACTCATTAGCAGTTGTTTAAAGTACAACCCACACAGCTGAATTTCAGGAGGGCCACTCTGTGGCCACAGCCAGGGCTTCACTGGGTGACATGAAGCTCATGGTGTGCTAAGGGAGAGCTTACTTTCTCTTTAGCCTCATCATTCTCCTCCCATCCCGGAGACACTTGTTTAAATCACTGTGTTGACATTCTGCCAGAACTTCCAACTTAGAGCTCCTTTTGTTTTAAAAAATCTGAATTTTATATCGGATAAAAGTTTGCATTTCACAGCCTGGTCTGAGCATATTGAGATTTTGTTTATTCTCCAGGCATGATCTGAGCAGATAAAAAAAAAAATTGCTGGTAGAAATACAGTCAAAACAAATTGAGGCTTTCTGTATTTTGATTTTGCTTCACAGAGATGCATTGTCACATGCTATGAAATCAGAGGGTTTAAAAACTTCAGAGTCAATGATTTAAGCTTCCGCTAAATATCTTCTCAAATAGGACTCAAGCTTGTATATCTGTGGCATACCCTGAGACCACAGTTAAAGTTGATCTTTCCATACGTTGAAACGGGGACACGCCAAAAAATTCTGCTTAAATTTTGCTGCAAGACGATATGTGTGTCCAAGATTTTTCAAAAGGTACAATCCTCAGTTTAGGTAGGTAATCTTGGTGAGACTTTACTGGCCGCTCTAGAGCCATGAGCAGTCAGGTGTTTAGTTAGGTGTCTGCAAATTGACAGAGGAAACCAACTGTTATAACTGAAGATTATGACTAACTTTTTATCATTTTGATCTAAAGTGTAGAGAGAAACTGCTCCAGCCAAAAGCTAGCCTGAGTATTTTACTTGACTTGTGCTTTGCATGACTTTTACTTGCTTTGTACTTTGTAAGACTGCCTGCTTGGTGTATTTAGAGTAACAATAAAAGGATTTTTGTCAGCTCTTGCAAATGGAGGTGGTGGTGGGCTTTGTGTGTGTGTAGCAGTTTGTAATATACTTAAATCAAAATGTAAAAATAACATCAGAATGTAAACATAACATCATGCTACTGTGGAAATAGCTTTATTTTAATTTTTATGCTTTGAAACACTTTCACGTGCTGGAGGATGAGCACAACAGCCAGAGAATGAGACTAATTGATAAACACAACAGTATTGCTTCACTGAGCCAGATTATCCATTCCTCATCCAAAATTGTCATGACACGCGTATATGTCGTGTAGTGTTGAAGAGCTGTCTTTAGGCTGTGTTCAGTAGTTTGTTGGTTGGCTCATACTAGAGGTTTTCTAACCTCAGGTGTGGACGTGTCCCTTTTCCTTGACGTTATATAAATCCAGGTGCTTCAGAAATAGTCTGAAAAAAGATGTTTTGGAGTGACTCTAGAATGTGTTCCCTCTTGTGCAGAGCGCTACAGCCCTAACTGGTTAAGTAGGACTTAACTCAGTGTTAAACCAGCTAAAAGTACAAGAGGTAACTAGGCACATAACCTGGTGTGCTGGTCTTTGGGCAGAGACATCCCTGCCTTAGGATGCACATCAGGTCCCCACAGGCTTAATAATGTGTCTGACTCCTTTAATCAGCCTCCTAACTCCAGTTCAGAGATTCACAAAGTAAATATATCTTACTCATCCTGGGTGGGGAAAAAAAAAAAAAAAGGACAGAATCAGGCCATGAGGTTGTATTGTAAATTTGCTAATAGTAGTTGCAAAAGGGATTACTTGGTCACTGTGAGCAGTGGCACTTTTTTTTTTCCCCAAGGAGCTGGGACTTTTGGTTTTTGAGTAATGCTTCAGCAGCCGTCATGGCGAGGATATGTATAGAGAGCTCTGGTCCTGCAAACATCACACCACATGTTTTAAGTACATATACAGGTAGTTGAAGAATCATGGCCAGAGCTTACCAAGCTCAAGCAAATAGTCATGTGAGCAAGTTAGAGAAATAAATGATTCTATAAATCAAATAAGTGTGTGCAATGTTGGAAAGTAATTTGGGGTTTACACTGCCTTTTTTTTTTTTTTCTTTTAAGAAAAGACAACTACCATTCATTGAGATACAACAAAATATTGTTGGGCAAAAGGATTGTTCAGTTTCAGCTGCAGATTTGGACTCTATGTGAGTAGACATGAGGCACCTTGGATAGCAGATTAGTTTGCACTGCTAAAGCACCCCAAGGTGTATATTCTGCTGATATTCTGTATTTGCATACTTCTCGATCTTACAACTAACTTAAATTTTTTTGTAAGTCAGCACATTCTGTTTGTGCTTTATGCTAGTGATTTTTTTTTTCTGAAAAAGAGGACACATTTCAATAGTGAGATTAGCTAGACTGTGAAATATTACCCCTCGGGGAAGTTGTAGGAGACCAGTTGCACGGATCATTTAAATGCAATTAGAAAAAGCAGCAGAGGATGGAGCCAGGCAATTTTCCCCTCCCCCCCTTTGCTTGCTCCCCAAATAAGTTTGAAAAATGTCATTTGGGGAAATAATAACAGATTCAGGTTGCATTTAGCAAGTCGTTTTGGCTGAAAAGATAGCTTGAAGATAGCTTATTCCAGTAATTTTGTGAAAATGCCTGCATGTTTGGGGAAGAAGCTTCATGCTAAAAATGTTACTTGTCATTTTGCAATTCAGTGCTTTCATTTATGAATTGGCTCATACTTGTTTCAGGTTGATGCAAAAATATGTAATTACATTTTTCTTTTCCTGCTTCTGTCTTTCCCCGAGATCATATTTTTAATTGACCTAAACTTTTTTTCTTTCCCTTCTCATTGAACCAAAGAAGCTATTATTTGCACAGTTCTAGCAAATATAGTGAGAAATCAGTTTCAGGCTGGTAGAGGACAGACTTCATGTCTTTTCCTGTGAGGTCTCCTTAATTTGAAGTCTGTTATTCACAGGTTGAGTTGGCTGCCTCTGTTTAAGTGGTGCCTTTAGTAGCTTTCAAGTTTGATTTTTCAAAAAATCTAGTGATGTGCATCAAGGAGTTTGCTTTCAGTATGAGGTACACTTTCTCAGCTCCTCTTGAAATTAGGGTATAAGTAGCTTAAATTTGGTGCTTAAAGCTGAAGCATTTCTAAATAGAAGAAGAGGTGAAGAGGATCTTTAGTGTTTCATAAATCTTAGATGACTTTTTCTGAAGAAGGGTGAATTTTACCCACTGAGCCCTGGAAGGTTGCCTCCTATGTACCTTCTACTGTACGCATGTCAAATTCTTTGACGGATGGGCAACAATTGAAACCACTGAGGCTTCATGAAAATGAGAGTTTTGGGGCTACTGGGATTAACATGGCCAATAATTAACAATCTATAGTAAAGCAACAGATTTATAATTCTGTATAAATAACGTCATATGATGAGAAAAAAATGTGCTTAAAAATGAAAGCTGTTGACAAAAGCTTGGGTTTGCCTAGTTACTTCAGAAAGGTGGATTTTTTCCCCCCCCCCTTTGTTGCTGTCTGCTTTTAATTAGGGAAGTGGAGATGGATGTGTAGAATTAGGTTACACATAATCTCATCTGAATATTTAATCATAAATGATTAAAATGAAGATTTACAACACAGATTTTGACATTCTAGCTGATATAGCAAGGTTAATAGAGCTATATTCTTCCCATTTGTGGATTGTCTGGAAAAGCAGAAAAGACAATAGTATCTACAGACATTAGAGGACAATAAGATATCCAAGAATATTCTTTCACTTTTTTATTTTTAGAAAAAAAAACTGTGCTTATTGTCTGATGTAACATTTGAAGTTACATGAGAGGGTTTAAACAGAAAAAGAAAACCAAACAAAGCTGAAAGGACAATTATTTTCTAATAAAACATACAGCAGTGGATTCTGATAGAAAACTAAAGGAAATCTCCTTGATATGAAAAATCTGAAGATGGTATGTGATGGAATAAACAGCTAATGATACATGGTATAACCAAGGACAGAAATGGTCCTATACTGTCTCATTTTATCTGTTTGGATTAGAGACTACTCAGTTGCATGTTATACCCACTCTGCAGGGTGAAAGACCTTTGATATCACCAGGACCACATGGGTTGGATATGGTTATACGCATTAGCAATACAAATAACTGGGAGTTTCGTAGGAATTACAGTAGTACCACAGTTATTAGTATTTATTAGTAGTACTATAGTTATTTGTATGATGTATTATCTCATATCTTCCAAACAAGAAGGAATGATTGATGAGTTCTAATGCTGCTCCTGAAGACCTGAGCTGTCGTTAGGTAATTCTTGATATGCTGGAGGAAGCACTGAGATACTGAAAATGTTGAAGGGGTTGAGAAAAGAGGAAGGAAGAAAACAAAAAAGGCATGTATGATGGAAATTGAGCATCTGCACCCAAAATTCAAGTTGAAAATCAGTTCAGCTGCTATCTCAGCCTGGAAATGTTCCAAGTCTATAGGTATCATATTATAGACTATGCATTTACACGGGTGAAAAAAAGGACTGCTTCTGAGGTGTAGGAACATCTTGGTATTGATAGAGCTGGTCATGTTGTTTTCTGTGTCAGTGCTATCTCTGCTTGGGATCTAAGACTTAAGAAGTGTTCTGCACATCTGTTGTGAGGATGCACGGAGACAGCCTACAAGGCTGCCAGTGAGTATTTCTGGGATCAAAATCTCTGAAATTATTTGCTTGAGTGCTGTGCTGTTTTCAAGTCCTGTGCTAGCATACCCACATGGTGTCACCTGGCTTTGTGCAGATGTAGTACCTGCTACCGACCACCCCGTGTTGGTCTTTTCCCTCTGTTCACCATAGAGCTTAGGATAGGGTGCTCACTAGTACTCAACATTAGCCCAAATAAATTGCCACTCAATGAAGATTTTTACCAGGGGCTTTAAAAAGAGAGTTAGGAGATTGACATCTTTTAAAATCTACGGTATGGGAATTCACGAAGATGGAATTTGTCCTCAGAAGCCTCATCTTGCATTCAGCTTAAAGCAGGGATTCTCCCCCAGGAGGGGAGTTGACAGCAGAAGACTGGTTATAGCTGCTTAGTGTTTTGAATTATTGTCCTGGAAGAGCCCGTCTCCTCTGCTGCCCGTAGGAGGAACCCAGGGAGCCTGGGAAGAAGTCAGCCACTGTAAATA
Organism: Merops nubicus; assembly: GCF_000691845.1. Lineage (NCBI taxonomy): Eukaryota > Metazoa > Chordata > Aves > Coraciiformes > Meropidae > Merops > Merops nubicus. Next base: position 74,921 of record NW_008619468.1, on the reverse strand, counting down.
TCTCCAAGTGCCTTTCCCTCTTATCCTCCTTGCTTTTATCTCTCTAGCCCAGGGCTGTTGCTGCTGCCCCTTTCTTGCATCCTCTGATATTCCCCCTGCCTACCCTTACTGTTCTTGGTCACTGTTGCCAGATGTGAGGTAGGAGCACTACCTTGCCTCCTCAGACACCTCCACTATAACATTGACCCACCTCTGCTGGTTTTATGTGTCCTTATGAAATTTAGCACATAATTTGTCTTGAGGATAGAAGGATAACTGTTCTGCACCACAGGTAGCTGTTCTTTTAGGTTTTATAGGGGATGAAGAGGAATTTTTTTTACCAGACTTTATCTTCCAGCAGTAAATGATCTATTCAAGCCTTTTTTTGCAGAAGCCATTGTTCTCTTTCTGTAAAGTCAAAAGAATTGACACATCTCATTAGTCTGTTAAGCAGTACAAAGATAAGTGCTTTATATAAAAGAATGAATACAGATGATGCCAATTAATTCATATGCTTCATAAATATAAAATACAATGTCTATGAAAGGCTTTTCCTTCTAGAATCTTGTGAAGGTTTTTTACAATTTCATACATAATTTAGTGTTTTAAATAGGTGAATACTAATATTAGGTGGACATTGAAAACTGACAGTTTACAGTAAGACATGGTTATTGTCTGTGCTTTAAGCAAAAATGTATTTAACTCCTGTTTGTGTTTCTTTCTTATACAGTTGGAGATTGACAGAATAGGGGTTTTAGTAACTGTAAACAAGATAAGAGATGATTGAGTTCTCATAAGCAAGTGATGGGTTGTGATCACGGTTTCTTACTGGCTGCAAATTCATTGGGAAGCTAAAATATTTGAGGTTTCTTTCCATATTGTCGTTCTGGATAGTTATTTACTAATGCAAAATGAAGCTTGATATGCAAACAAATCCTGGTATTTTTTACTCAAATATGGATAGTTGTACATAAAGCAGAAAGACGTATTGTGAGCTCCTACTTTATTTGAAATTCAGCCCTTTGCAGCAAATTGTGTTCCATTGCGTATTTGTTTCATGTACCTTCTGAGTCTTTTCTTAGAATATGTTTCTGTGGGCAATTACACTAAGTACCCCCATTTGAAAGCCTGCTGAGCAGGGCTGGACCTTTAACCTGTAAACTTTCTCAGGCAGAGACCATAACTAAAGTGCTTCTAAAATTTGTATCTTGGCAATGATGGCTAATATGCCTGGGATTGGAAAATAATAGCAGTAGCTAATGAGGGGATTGTCAGGAAATTAACACAGTCAAGTAGGCCATCTCAGCCCTGATGGGAGAGATGCCTGCTTGTTTTTTTTAATCAGAGCATCCCTTTGCATGGGAATTGTGAGCTCTGGTGAAGGGGCAGCATAGCCTAATGATTGGCTGCTTTTCCCAGCTGTATCAGCAGGACTAAGAATAGATATTTCCCCTTCCTACAAGCCTTCTTCCCGTTTATCCTGAAGCCATTGTGCCTACAGAGAGATTTCTGGTGGGTGCTTGGGAGGAAGTTAACAGCAAATGAAGTGATGGTGACCTGTAACATAACCCAGGGTTGGAGGTACCGAAGGTGGACAGAGGTGAATGTTAAATGGATTAAGACATGATCCATGTAGCAGTCCTCCTTGTGCAATTCCTGAAGGGGAGGTATAGTAATTCCAGATGACAGATGTGCATTTTTGTATGCACACTACTTCATTCATAAGGGAAAAAGAAACACTTCCTTTCCTGGTGAGTTCACAAAACTGCAGACAAGTGACAGTGTTAGTTGGAAAAAAAAAAAAATTGTTCATCTGTTGCCAATATTAGAAGAGCAGATGTGATAGATTTTCCTAAAGGAAATTTTCCTTCATATGCTGAAGTCAGGAAGAGCCTAATTATGTTAACTAAAAATAAAAGAGTTTTCTTATTGACAGCTGTCACTAAACATCAGTACAGCAGAAAATATTTGACCACATGTACTTCTAAAATTAACTGCTATATTTGCTGAGACTGATCATGGCATTGTTGGCTTTTTTCTGCTAAGAAGTGACACTAATGATTCCATTTCCGTTTAGAAGCAATTTTTATTGCAGTACTTAGAAAATATTAAAAAAAAAAAAAAATAATGGTACTATTTGCAGGAAAATTATTTTTTTTCCCCAAGTCATTCTACTAAATAGAGTAGCATTTCCTAATAGCTTTTGATTAAAATAGTCTTTTTAAATTTTTGTATCTTCTAAATATTTTCTGCCAGTGCTTTATTGCATTACTTCAACTTTACTGCTGTGAGTGCAAAATTTCTCTTTAAGGGACACTTGAATTGTGCCAATAGGCAATGCCTTTTCTGTTCTAGGCAATGATGTAAATAATATTACTTTTATAAAAGTGAGAATTCTATCCTGAAAAAAGTACCCGCAACAAAGTTTTGCAGGAAGTCCATTTTCTAGCAAGTTACCCATGAGTGTTTGCATGTTTTCTTGTGAACCTTCCTTCTTGTGAACTCAGACCTTCTTTCCTGCATACTCTTTGATTGGCGTAAGAGATGGCATAAGGAATTGTGCATAGACCTACAAATGATATTAGCCGCGCCCCAATCCATCCTTTCCCATTATTTTTGCAGGCACCTTTCTGGTGCTTTGCAACAACTCAGTTTTGGGCATCGTTATAAATGCCATCCATTTATACTTTGACAAATTAATTTCTGCTATGAATTTCCACCTAGTGGTAACTTGAGTTGTAGCAGCAGTTCCCAGCAGTCAGAAGCCAAGAATTGCTTAACTTTGTATTATTTCAGTTGATGAAATGGAAATCTAGATGTCTCAGAATGCAGCTTAATAATTCTCCTCAATGTGTATGAGCTGGGATGGTATGCATGTTTGTCGTCCCAGAATGGTATGCACCATGGCTTTTGGGCCCATCAAGCTGAGCAGGATCTCTCATAGATAATGTCCGTCTTTCTTCTTGCTCTTTGGTATGAACCCTCCCTGGGATCTGCCTTAAATGAGAAATAAACTCTTCGTAAGGCCACCTCTGCTGGTGGTTTTCTGGAGAGCTCTCTAGAACCTTCACGTTCAGAAAACCTCATGAATACTTCCATCCTGAAAATTTCTCAGACTATTTGCTGTCAGTCAGTGGACCACTTGTTTCAGACTCTAATGGCATCGGTGGTGTTACTGCTGAGCTCTGCCTTGCCAGACCTTTTTGGAAGCAAGCAGGGAACCTGAACCTCCAACAGTGTAGTGAAAAAGGACTACACAAAAAGCATGTCACGTGAAGTAAACAATCAAGAACTGGGTGTGAGAAAAAAAAATCAGTTAAATCTTACTTAGATTTCTCATAATACTATGGGTTACTTATGGCATCTATTGATGCCAACAATAAATAAATTGATTTCACTGGAATTTAATTCCAGGTTCTAAATTAAACATTTTCACTGAAATATTTTTCAAAGGACTACTTTAAACTGAACAAGTTTAACAATTCACAAATGACAGAAAAAAAGATCAAGTGAGGATAGCTTTCTATCATAAAATTTAACTGTATAACTGACCCATGGTTTATTTTTTAAATGAAAAATTCTCATCTCCTGAAAATTCTGGCCCAAGTCCAGCATCAAAGCTAGTCTGTACTGAAACACTCCAAAAAGGTAATCCAAATTAGAAGTGTGAATCCACAGTAGATTAATTAAATGACATTAAACTCTCATGTGGATACTCTGAATCAGAATTGTGTCTTGATTCAATTTAAGTTAATTTCCAGAGCAAATTAGTTAGTTAAATGTGCTGTAATTTTGAATGAAAGTGTCTACACAGATGTTTAATATGTTTTGACTAATCCACTTTAAAAATTAATTCAGATTAACTTTCTTGAGTGACCCTTGTACTGGCAAACCCTTGGTAACTTGATAAACAGTTGAAGTGCGCAGTGCTGAAAGACTGGTGCTCCAAAGAGAAGACTGTAATCATGACTACTAGCTCAGCCATGATTTTTATCTTGGAATTTTGTACTATCAAGAACCAGCTCTATTTCTTGAGCCAGAAATTGTTCTTCATTAATAAAATTTTTTCTGTCAAAAAAGGGAAAATAGTTGTGCAGCCTCAGAAATGAACGGCACATGACACTGCAGCTGGGATTGCCACAGGAGATGATTGCTATATATGATACATGTCTGAACATCAGTACAGGGAGATTGCAACTTTTTCTGGTACTAAAGAACAGAATAACAGCGTTTTTCTAATGGTGAGGAGGAGGGAGAAGTCTAGATAACGTATTTTTTACTTGGAAAAGTACTTGGGGGGGAAAAAAAGAATATGGGCCACCACAGACCTATTCCACTATCCATTAAGCTAGAAGGGAATAATTGGAATGAGAGGAAGTGAAGAGGAAGAGTACTGTCCTTCTACTGTTCCTGGTAGAAGGAAAAAGTAAATTAATCATAACTTTACATGATGAAATAATGTAAATTAAGTGTGGTTACAGTACTGGTAATCGAGATGGAGAAGAGAAGGTGAATGTGGCTTGATATCTGTGCAGCAATGGAGAGGTCAATGGCAAAGAAGGGGGAAGTGGAGAACCACTGATGTCCTTTTGATGGTGAAGATTCTTGTGAAAAAAATAGGTGTTCTCCCGCCTTAGCCACAGGTCTCCTGAATGAGCTGTAAAGCATTAGCTGGACCTGTCAAGGCCAAAGTTGGTGTGAAAGAGGTGAAGATTGGCAAACCCAACCCATGCCTCTAAGGGGTTCCCTGAGCCACCCTGTTCATCTGTTCCATGCTTCCTGGCACGGCTGTGATGTTTTAGACTTGTTGGCTATCTTGTCTAAAGGTGCAGAGAGGGAGATATTTCCTTTTCCTTCTGGTGATTAAAAAGAACATATAAGGAGGAGCCAGTCTAGTGCCATAGGAGACCAAAGTACTACCAAGCAAAGAGCAGATGAGCATGTGTCTCATTGGGATGAGATAGGAAAAATATCAGGAAAGAGGGATAAGGACTGTCTTGTGGAAAGTAGTGCTTCCTCCATTGACCCACAGGCTAACGTATTTATCTTCGTCAACTTTCTTGATATTTTACTATCATTTAAGTAAGTTGTGGCCTCTTTAAGACTTTGGGACTTGGTACTATGTAATGATTAAGTGATACAGAGAAGCTACAGAGCTGAGGCAATCTTCAATGCATGGTTTAATTATATTTCTAATATTTCTCCTATTTATCTACTTTTGTTATATTGTGTCCATTGCAGGAGCCTTTAGGACCAAATATCAGCCTTCAGGCACTTAAACAAATGACAGCAGCTACTGCTAGTAAAATGGAGAAACAGGTGCATAAGAAAATGAGATTTTTAAATGCCTGCCTTAATTTTACTGCAAGAATAAGCTCTGGATACAAAGCCCTGATTGGAGAAGTGCAGAGAATCAAAACCAAGTTGCATGAGTGTCTTCACTACATCTTTTAATTATGAGGAAATTTTGCCACATTGTCATTCTGCCTTATTATCAGAGCACAATTTTCATGCCTTTCATATCCTAAAAACTCCAGAATGACACACACATTTATTTCTAGCATTAAATTGTGCTGCTAAAGCACATTCTGTTTGGCGTGACGTCCTTTCAGTTTAATTTTCTCCAAAAATCCGTTTCATCTTTTCAGAATATAAATGGCATACCATTGACCCTTCGACTTCCTGCAATTCCCTACTGTCTTCAGTACTCAGATGACTAAGTTGGGAATGTGTTCAAGTGGAGGCATCTGGCTCTTTGGGGAGCTCTGTGAGCCATTACATTGGCAGCTTTACAGATGGCTATTCATACATTGTGGGGTGAATCTGAGCTTTTATCTTTTAGATATCTGTGATTTGGAAGAACTTGCATGCTGGTAAATAACTGCACTCTTCCCTTCTTGAGCACCCGTTCAAGACTAAGCTAAATGCTGCTGCATTAAAAGCTCGTTGCTTTATGAACCAGCCATAAATAAAAACCATACAAGTGGTCATCGACAAAGCTGTTTTTAGAGGCTTGGATATAGGAATAGCATCCTCCTCAAAGACATTGTTAAACTTTGTCTTCCAGATAACGGACATTGGCTTGTTGGGCAAGTATATTCCAAATGGGAATTTAAGTGCTAATCCTTGGAATAGAAACTGTTAAATCTTTCCTGAATTTATAGGCCCCTTTCAAGACTATATGATTCAGGTGTGTCTGGAAGATCTTAAAACTTGGATGCTATAGGGTAGTTTTATTTTTTTTAATATATGCCTCTGATAGATTTAGAATAATCAGAAGAAAGCCTTATCAAAAGATTGCATCTTCTCAGGAAACAGTTAACACTGAAGTAGAATGTGTGGACAGGATGGAGACTAGAGACCACTGATAAGCACAAGAGGGCGAGAGCTTCTAAACTCCATAGCCCTTGGTTTTTCAATCCAAGATAAATGGAAGTGTGAGGGCAAATTTGGTTTTGTTTTCAGAGCACATCTGACTTGGTCTCAAGCAATTTAATCACTTAATTACTTTTTGGGATGTGGAAAGCATATGTAGGTAGGTACAAATGAGGCTTTAAAATTTTTTAGCATGGGTAGCAGAATTAGCTTGAGCACCTAAAAGACATCAAAATCTGAAATGAGATGTCTTTAGTGAGATCTCATTTCATCTCCTTCCTTACCTGAGTCCAGAGGAAACCAGATTCACATGTGAAAATGGCATGAGTGCAGCCAAGACAGTGTGCTCAGGGATTTGTATGTAAAATCTGTGTACCCAACAGAAGGGACCATCCAGTCCAGAGCTTTTTGTTTGGAGCTTGTGACAGGAATTGCTAAGAGGGTTAGTCTGTTGATTTATCTAGAAGGGATGCTTTTAAGCAAGCAGGAGGATGCAAAAGAAATCTGGACACTGATTCTGTACACAAATGATTCAAATGAAATGAGGTAATGGATTAATAGATAATGTCTTGTTCTCAAGAAAGCTGTCCTGGGATACAGAAAAAACATTTGATAGTTACATTACTGCCAAGATTACACATTGCCTGGTGGGATCTAAGCTTGGTAAAATCAGGAGACCTTTTTCTAGGACCAGTGTTGATAGTTGCACAGCTGTCCTGGAGCAAAATGAGGTGCTGGGATGTGGCAGTGATAGAGAGTCCCAGAACTGCTGAGGAAATGTTTAATGCTAGGTGATGTAACCTTTTAAATCCTGGCATCGAAGGGCTGTGTCATTTGAGAAAGTTCTCCAGGGTTTTCACTTTGATTAAAACAGCTTGGTTATAATATGTTTTATAATGTCTTCTTTATGAGGCATTCCAGGAATGAGGAGTTTTACACAGAATTTCTAATGAGATAGATTTTGAGCAAATATACCACATCTGAGTTGTTATGAGTTCATAATCTTTTTTAATACTTAGAAATAGCAACTTCTGACTAATCTTTTTCCAGTTGTAAGACTGTAATGTACACATTTGAAAGATTAGCTGATATTTTGCAAAGATACCTGAAGTAAAATGTCAATCAGCTTAGAGGACTTAGCAGAAAGCCAGAATTTTTATATCTTATAGAAGAGTGAATTGCAGCCCCAGGATGCTGTGTTCAGGCTCCCAGTCACAGCCAAGAGACAGTAAAAATTGTGAATGAAATGTGATGATCCTACAACTGCCACATGTCTAAGCTGTTTTGATTATTCAACTGTACCTCGTTTTAAAGACTTGATTTCTGCCTGAGACAACTGGCATACAGAGGAATGTGGTAATGGCCTTAGACAACCCTTCTGCTGGCATTTAAGAGAAAAAGTGGGGAGCTAGCTAATTCTCAGGATGGTATGACTCTCCATTCTAGCTCCCTGGGGGAGGGAGATGAACAAAACTGGCCAGGCTCAGAAGGGCCAGACAGGAGCCTCAGGGGCAATGCTGAAGTTAGGGAAGATAAGATGTTACCTGGCTTTTGTGTCAGTTTTCTCCAGGTGGTTTTTCGTATGGTTTCTAAAGAAGCTGTTCAGAGTTACTGTATCTATCATCCAGCCATGTCTGTAGAGAGATGTCCCTTGCAGGTCATCTCAAACTCATTAGGACCTGCTGAAAAATGAGGCTGGTATACAGTGAAGACTTCTAACTGATGAACACAAGAGGGATTTTTTTTTTTATGTTTAGGTGCACACCATTGGAACTCTTCCTAATAATATGTTCTGTCCCGGTTAGAAGGCAGAATTGTGTCCCACCTCCCTTATCCCTCAGTTTCCCAGGTAGAGAGGTAAATAAGGAAGGCAGGGGTAATGAAAACCTTGCACCAAATTGAAAATTAACAAAATGAAATATATTATTTAACAGGGAACAGAAAGGAAGAAGGGAAGGGGTTTAAGAGGGTACAGAAAGGAAGAAGGGTAGGGGTTTAACAGGGAAGGGGGGTTGTAGGAACAACAAGGCAAGGAAGATTAAACTTCCAAATATACAAAACCCAAACGCTGTGCTGAGGCTCCCCAGTGCTGGATCTCGCTGGATTGAGGTGGATTGAAGCTGGATGCACAATCCTTGGACGTGGATGGAGGCAGGGGAGAGTCTGTAGATCAGGCCCAGGTCTTCAAGATGGCCACGGCCACGTGTAGCACAGGGAGCAGCAGAGCAGCGTGTGCCCAGGTGCAAGGTCAAAGGAGCAAGAGCAAGAGAGAGGAAGAGGCGTGCCTTTCTCGCCCCTTTTATAGACCTTGGCAGGAAGTCCCGAAGACAGGAAAAGGGGAGTGGGAATAGGACAGGTGTACGCCCCTTTCATTCAGGCTTGTACCTGGTTTAGGGTTTCAGATCTCCACCCACCAGGGGCAGCAGGTTTCAAACCATTACATAATATTTTGTGATGAAGCCTGGGTATATCCCCCTGGTGCGTGTGTTGATAAACCTGTGTGTATGAGTAAAAAGAGAGCTATGGTAAACACCAGCAGATCACTTGATCTTGAGAAGAGAGGCTAAAACTTCATTACTGTGGTGTGCATTTAGCCTGTGCATTGGAAGGAGTTTGATGCTCTAGCTCAGTGGGCTCCAAAGCAGGGATCACACATTGGGGTGTAGGAAGAAAATATATTTTGTACCATTAGTAAGAAAATGTTTTTTAAATAGTGTTTATTTCATCTTCATCCTTTTCAATTGCTGTTATTGTGTATGCTTTACAAGATACATAATAAATTAGTACATCAATAGATTTTATTTTGTTTTGCTGAAATATTTTTATTGATAGGTATTAATGATCAAAAAAAAATGTGGAGACCACTGCTCAAGGGGCTTTCTCAGATGAAGGAGTACTGGGCCCTTCAGCAAGGCAGAAGTTTAACTCTGAGGGGGTTACCTTAGGAAGATGCTCTCTGTAAAGTCAAATGTACATCCACCCTGTTGTAGATTTGCCAAGAACGTGTAAGTCATGTCTCAGGGTAGCATGTGACTGTGGAAAGATTTTAAAAGAGAGACAACTTCCAGCAGTGTGAAGTAATCTGTTTGCATAATATTTAATTACTTCTTAATAAGAGATAGTTAAATTCTCATTATACTAGTGTAAAAATTACTGTCTTTACTCAGAAACAATGAATTACTGACTAAAGGGACCTAAATACACTAATTCATCATCTTAAGCAGATAAGTTTCCTGATGGAAACTCAATTCCAAATTTATAATAATGAAAGCCAACAAACAATGACTGAGATTTTATTTCTAATGCCAAGTATTATTCAAAAGAATTGTGTACAGTTATCTTTTTAAAAATAAATTCCTAGGCAGATGAAGTTCTCTCTTATATATCAAGTAGGGCAGAAGCATGAGCAGCTTCATGCAGTTGTATCAGTAATAAAAGTAGTATGAAGACAAGTGGGAAAGGAAGTAAATGTCTAGCATTAATCAGATCAATTTTGTAAGGCGTCTCTCTGAACTTACTTTAGGAAATAGTATTAATGCCATGAAAATTCTTAAAACTGCAAATTTATTGTTGATTTAAGTACTTCAGGTTCTGAATGCCACCTTCTCTGCTGCTCCTTGTCTAGCTCTGCAAAATGTCCAATAAAAGCTGTCTGTGTCCCCAGGTTTTATGATCTACCTATAAAAAAGCAGAACCAGTGGAATATTCCTTTCTCATTCTCCTCTTGGGTTTTAACCTACATTGCTGATAAATTGAAGTACATAGAGCTTATGTATTAAACACAGTCTGACAGGAACGCACAGAAGTCTACCACAATGTATGTATATAAAGACAACTAGGATCAAAGCCTATAAACAGTTTCTAAACTCTTGCCCTACTCAGCTCAAAGAAGAGATGCTGCAGCCTGCAGCATGCCCTGGGGTTGGCAGAACTGGGTCTGTTGACCTGATGGAATGAAAGCCAGGACCACACAGGAATAAAGTCCTGAGGCTTAGGGAAGTGGATGCTTTCAGCTTATGTCTTTCAGCTGCTTCTAGCTGACACTGAATCAGTTGGAGAAGTCAATTCTTTGGTTATTCAGGGATAAAAGAGTTTTGCATCATTTTTTTGTTGCTGTTTGCTTGGATGAATATACTCTTTGTTTGGTAAAAACTGGCTGGATGGCTGAGCTCAAAGAGTGGTGGTGAATGGAGTAAAAGCCAGTTGGTGGCTGGTTACAAGTCGTGTTCCTCAGGGCTCAGTATTGAGGCCTGTTTTGTTTAATATATTTATCAATGATCTGGAAAAGAGGGTCAAGGGCACCCTTAGTAAATTTTCAGATGACATCAAGTTATGTGGGATTGTTGGCCTTTTTGAGGGTGGGGGGGGTCTATAGAGGGAACTGGATAGGCTGGATCAAAGGGCTGAGGTCAATGGTACGAGGTTCAAAAATGCCAAGAGCCACATCCTGCACTTGAGTCACAACAACCCCAAGCAACGCTACAGGCTTGGGAACAGTGGTTGGAAAGATGCCTGGCAGAACAGGACATGGGGGTCCTGGTCAACAGGCAGCTGAATATAAGCCACTGGCATCCTGGCTTGTTTTGGAAATTGTGTGGCCAGCAGGACTAGGGCAGGGATCATCTCCCTGTACTTGGCACTGGTGAGGCTGCACCTCAACTACTGGGTTCAGTTTTGGGCCCCTCACTGCAAGAAAGACATTGAGAGGCTGGAGCATGTCCAATGAAGGGCAGTGAAGCTGGTGAAGGGTCTAGAGAATGGGTCTTACAGAGGAGCAGCTGAAGGAACTGGGGTTGTTTAGCCTGGAGAAAAAAGGTCTCCCCTGAGCCTCCATTGCTCTCTAAATCAACATGAAAAAAGGTTGTAGTGAGGTGGGAGTCAGTCTTATCTCCTGAAGAACAAGTGAAAGGACAAGAGAAAATGGCCTCAAGTTGCACCAGGGGAGGTTTAGGTTGGATATTAGGGGAAATCTCTTCCCCAGAAGGGTTGTCAAACCCTGGAATAGGCTGCCCAGGGATAGTGGAGTCTCCATCACCAGAGGGATTTAAAGGACGTGTAACAGGGGAGGTTTAGGTTGGATATTAGGGGAAATCTCTTCCCCAGAAGGGTTGTCAAACCCTGGAATCCATCCATCACCGGAGGGATTTAAAGGAAGTGTAAATGTGGTGCTGAGGGACATGGTCTAGTCGTGGACTTCGTAGTGCTGGGTTAATGGTAGGACTTGATGATCCTAAAGGTCTTTTCTAACTTAAACGATCTTACGAGTTTGTTTGCATATGCTGTAAGACCAAATTCCCATTCTATAATGTACTGGTCTCTAATTAGTTTCCAAACATATATACGAGAGTACCTGTGTAAGATGCATGACAGAGACAAATCCATGCATTACTAGCTTTTGTTTCCAAAGACTTTGAAGCATAATAGTTTAATCTGCAGAGTCATGGCACTAATAGTTACTTGCTGCTGCTTTGTTTTTAAATTGAGCAGTCATGTTAAAAGGGTTCTAGGAAATGAACAGCATCTCTGCACGTTGTAAGGGCCATGTAGTTGTATAGAGGATGAGGACAGTGATATACAGAGTTATCTATTCCATTGTGTAACTTAAACAGTTTGGGGAGAAGTAAAGAAGCCTGTGTAATAAATACACAACACACAAGGAAAACTACCACTAGCAGTATTTGGTGGACTCAAAACTGCAAAACACTTTGAGTAGTCACTATCTGCGATCAGCACTGCTGTGCCCTAGCTCAAGCCAAGTAATTCTGCTTTGAGAATTGAGATTTGAGTCAATGATGCTTCTCCCAGCCCCCCCACGGGGTGAATCCCTGACTACCCATTATCATGCAATCGGTCCTTTGCTCACGTGGTCCTTTCACTGGTTTTCCATGCTGCTCCACTGCAGAGGGAGAACACACAGCACCCTGTAGTCCTTCACTGGTTAGGCAACAGCAGACAGTGTCCAGTTAATAATAGCAAGAAATAAGTCAAATTAAATTATGAGGTTATTTTTTTTCCCCTCAAAGACACCCATGTAACATGTCTTCCATGCCTTAGATTAACAAAACTCTAATCCACCTAATAGATGATGGAGAGGTAAGTAGAAAATGTGTACATCACTCGTGGCGTGGAAGTGGCACCACTAACTTGTGCTGACATCCCTGCAGGATTGCCATCTTGATCTTTAGGTTATCTCCATTGACTTAAAAATGATGAAATTTTAATTGTAACAAATTTCAGAATTTGTTTCCATCTATTTGTTAGCTTTTAAGATCAAGAAAAACAATTACTTCCAGATTTTTCTTCTAAGCAGATGGCTCAGAATTGTATTAGTTTTTAAAGATGTATTATTTTTATGTAATCTCATTATACCAGCCTTAGGGAAAATACCAATTATTGTGTGATTTGCATGAGTTGGCAACACTGAAGCAGTAGCGTGGTATGGTGTATCATATGCTGATATCACAGCACTGAGGTGACTAATCTACTATATTAATTCTCTGTTCTGAGGGGTATAGCTTGAGAACCCCCTTCCTTGACAATGATAATCTCACTGCTGTCCCTTTAAGTATCTTAATTTTTCTTAAAAGCTCACAGAGAATAATGTGACACTATTTTCTGTTCTCTATTGTGGCTCTAATGAGAAGTGATTAAAAGAACAGATATACAGCAGACAAAAGAAAGCCCACAGGTTGATTCTTCTTTTGGATTACTTCTTATTTTACCCATTACCACTCTTCACAGAAGTCTTTCTAGCAATCTTTTAAAGATGACATTCATACCTCTCTAAAAGAGGCATCACAATGTGTCTTTCTTAACTCATTACTCATTTTTAATGGAACTGGTAAAAACTTTGCATGCTCATCTAGTATTTCAATTGGCATGTTGATTGCTTTTATGGTTTTAGAATATATTGTGATTTATTGTCTTTATTGTCCAAGATTTAGACAGAGTAAAACAGTGCCATGCAAGAGACCAAATTTTGATGGCGTTTACCCTCTCATAAATTTGAGGTAAATTCACCAATTTGATTTAATAATACTGCAGGTTTATACTGATGTGTGCACTTTCAGAAGGTTTTCCTGATTAAAGCTAAACTGAGAGGGCAAATTATGATTTGATAAATTATCTCTAGTTCAAAAGATTATAATTCAGGATGCGATCTCCAAGAGAGATCTCTCAGTTGTAGTAAAGCTTTTGAAATCAAAGTTTTCAACGCCTGCATATTTTCAAGGTGGTGTAAGGGCACATGAGGCATTCTTATGGTGGATGTAATGTGGAATTGTACCTTGTAATCAAGAGGTTATTCATCCTGAAATGATAAAATTTGCCTATATTGTAATTTTTTAGACATAGTACTATTGCCTTGTTTAGTTTTATTTCAATATTTAGTTCACAGAAATATTCGGAGGCCCTGAATATTCAAAGTAAAGTAGATAGAAGACCAATAATTGTCTTTCAAATGGTTATTTTAAGACAAAAAGCAATCACTTGTTCTCAGTGGCTGAGAGGGTCAAGAATCTCTAAATTGGGGAGAAGATTAGGAAAACTTCCTGTGCAGAAGGAGGAGGAAGCTGTTGAGTGGATGCTGAGTGCTGGTAGGGTTGCCTTGTCTAAGAAGCAATGCATCTTGTGTTATTTTGTGGTAGGGAACGGTAACAGGAACTAGAACAAGTTAGGTGAGCATTTCCTGAAGTATTTGATCTTTTTAGAAGATCCTCACAGTTCTACTGTGAAAAAATCACAGTATTCTGGTAAGAAGGACTAGGAAAACTTCTTAATTCAGACAGCTCCTACAGCAAAATATTTATGAGAAAATAATGTATGTACTCCTGCAGTTCCTCTTCAGCTGAAGAAACAGTGATGCTGAATGCATTTAATTTGGAATTAGAATACTAATTATTAAAAAAAGAAGACTTCTGAATATTGGGATAATGACACTTCTAGGGTATATTAGTGAATCTGTGTGAAGGAAGACAGGGCTGGAAAATGGCTAATCAAAGCAGAAGCTATTTTAAAATTATTCCAATTTTATCTCATGACCTTCACAAAATGTACGCAATATCTGTATCAGTAAATATTCTGTTGTTTTTTGGGTTGTTTTTTTTTTTTTTTTTCTGCTTGCTTAGCACTTCTAAAAATATTTTCTTCTTTATACTCAGGAAACAGAGAATACACAACACTTTGGATTAAAGAGGGGTCAAAGTACATTTCTTATAATTTCCTGTATTTGCAGGGCTCTGTCTGTGGCTCAAACCAGCCAATTATTTTCAAGAAGAGTAGAACTGGAGTAACTTTAAAAATCATAAAATGGATCAGGTTGCAAGGGGCCTTTTAAAGATCATGTAGTTCCAACCCTACTGCCATGGTCAGGGACATCTTTCACTAGATGAGGTTGCTCAAAGCTCTGTCCAACCTGTTCAAGTATGTTTGGAGGGGATAAAAAGTATAGGAGGGGAAAAAAGCCTTCCATAGTATCTGTTAGCATAATTTCTGAACACCCTGAAAAAACATTTCTAATATATTAGAAATTTAATCTCATTTTATGATTTTATGAAGCCCAGAATCATCTTCTCTTAATTGGTGGTATACTGTTGGGTGGGCCCCTTCTTGTTCTCAGTGTCTGGGGATGGAGTAGCAGTGGGTTTAAGAGAGAAGGTGGCATTTTTCCCCCAGTATAGAATGTAATGGTACTACAAGAAAACTAATAATGGCTGGACACCTTTTGCATTCTTCTGTTGCATTCCCATTTGGTTTAGTTGCACAAATGTGCTGATTGATTAATTAAATCCTAGTCATGGTACTTTGTGAATCCAAAGAGAAATAGTGATCATATGGAGCCATGGAGACCCTTTACCTGTACTGAAAAGCTTAGCTGAAGACTGTGAGGCTGCCTTATTCTCGTAGTTAAAGTTATTGATGTCTTTATGGGTTGCAAGACAGGAAGTTAAAATAGTAAGACTCCACCAACACAGACAGATGTTGGTAACATGAAGGCTTGCATTGCCACCTCCTCACAGATTCACAAAAGCTGCACCCCATGCAAAGCTTCATATTCTGCTTAGTGTAACACTTTGTGTCAGATGAAGTGATATTGCTCTGTGTGAATAAATTTGTAGCTCATGAGTATTTGATCTGTGTATCATTAAATTCAATTAGGTTCCACTCAACACAGTAGAAAGTCAAACTCATCAGCTCCTTGCAGGAATTCTGTTTCTGATAGAGTTTGGTTTTGTCTGTGTATATAATTTGTTTTGTTTTGGTGGGGGTTTGTTGTTTTTTGTTTATTCTTTTTTTAATTTGGGAATCCCTAGGTTTGGTTTGTTATGGGTTTCATTTTATTTTTCCTTAAGTGTGTGGGTTTTTTCTTTTTTTCAGTTCTGCTTTGAGTTTTGAAAATGGGCTTGCTCTTGCTTTGACTATTTGGGTTTGAAACCATCAAATTTCTAATACTTTTGGCATTCCATGGACTTGGATGCTTTTGGCAGTCCCCAGAGTCAATCACACAAGTAACAGTCGGGAGGTTCTTGGATGCTGTGATACGGGAGGGAGGGAATACAACAACAGGGAGATCAAATAATCTCAATTTGTTTTTTTTAATCACAGTCAGCCAACAGCTACAAAAGGGGAAAAAAAGGTCTGTTGCTTTATGTTGCCTTCTGTATTTTATCCATTCATTCTATTATGTAGTTATTGTTTAATAAACCTTTTTAAGAAACTCTTATCAAAAGGATTTTGATCTGAAATGCTGTTTTGGTAAAAGCTGGAACATTTTCTCAACTTGTTCATAAAAAAGATCCCTATGAATTTTTTATTTTTTTTAAAAGTCCAGGGTGAAATTCTTGGTCAAGAGCAAGAAAGGCTTGTAGCAGTAATAGCTCAGTGTTCCAGATTCACTTTGTAGATATGTTTCCAACAGTCTGGCTTGTTACACACAGAAAGGGTTTATATACATTTCCTCAATCAAAGAGAGACCTGAGCAGAGTAGAGGTGTGAATCTGGGTCTCTCTCACACTGTAGAATTTTTTTTTTTTTTTCCCCTCATTGGAGCACTCTTGCTTTATATAGATAAATGCTCATGATGCTGGGAAAAGGCTGGCTGATTCTAGAAGTGGTGGGAAGATCCTAAGTACTTATTTTTGACCCACTGAAATGTTCATTCAGTAGTAGAAAACCAAATGTTTCCAACAAGAGTGACTGGAAGAGGTTTATTTGGTATCAAGTCAAGCTCCAGGGAGATCTCTAGCCACTTCATTGTCCTGTGTGCCTTCTCCCTCCATTTGTCTACATTCCCTTGCCCAGCTTTTATTTAGCAAGTTTTGATAGTGCATAGATGTGGAATAAATATAGTTTCTGAAACATTGCATTTCTATGGACTTTTGTTTACCACTTGGTTTTAGATTTTAAGATGACAATGAAAATGTACCTGTGTATTTTTTTACAGTAAAGTTAGCACTAAGCTTATTTCTGAGTTCATCCCTTCAATATCTAAGCTGGTTTTGCTAAGGCTCACTTCTCAGACTCTTAATATTATAACTAATTCTAATGTTGAACTTCATAGTTTTATAACACCTGCTGTCTCTAATTCACAGAAAGTAACCATTTTAGCCTTATCCATTTGAGGTAAGTAATAACAAATATTTTCTTGTAGAGCTTGCTTTTTTTTTTCCACTAGAAAGCTGAGAAAAAGTCTCTCCTCAAAGCCTTCACTTTGATTTCACAGTGCTGTGGTTCCAATGATTTGTTGCTTTCAGGTACTGCACAGCAGGGTCTTGACTTCAGGGTCATAATCTGGAATAAAATTAAATTATATTTTTTTACCAGAAACCACAGACACTTAACAACTGAAATCAAATAGGATTTCCATTAATGTGTAATTAAAATTTTCTTTTAGACTGAATACTAGAGGGAAGTATAGCTGAAACCTCTGAAACTTTATTAATATGGAAATCAGAATGTGCATTAGCCTACTCTCGTGGACGAGGCAGAATAAACAGCAACCCATGGTGGATCTACATACTGGGGCTTATTTAAGAGCCAACAAGAGCAGATCTTTTACCCTGCCAGACTTGCTCTCCCCACAACATTATATTCCTTGGGTCCTGACTTCCCCACAGGAGGCTCACTGTTACTGGGCAGAAAGTCATGTTGGTTCATATTGTATTGCTGCTTGCAGTCACCCATCTTAAGTGTCCCCAGCCAAGGTCCCCAAGCATCCCCCAGCATCCATCTCCTCAAAGTGATCTGATCTCCGGGATCTTCCCTGACTTTCAGGATCACTCGTCCAGTCAAGATCTTTACCTTCTCCTTTCCAGGCCCCCTCCTTCTTTCTGAGACCACCTCCTCTGCTCAGCAACCCTTTTTTCTGGCAGCAGCAGTTTTCTCCAGAACTCAAACCCTTGTTTTCTCAGTCTAAACAGTCTCTGTGCTTAAGCACGATGCATGACCAGCCTCTTAATTGGTTACTCTGTCTCATGTCTCCTTATTAATAGGAGAGCTCAGGGAATGCCACTCTTGTTTAGTTCAGGTGTTACTGAATTTTTTTCCTATCTCATACCATCTGCAACCAGTGAGTAGCAGGCTTCTTTCTGCATGAGGGCTTAGAGGTTCACTTTTGAACATTCATCATCACCACCACTGTTCTTTTTTTACTTTTGTCCTCATCTGAGCCCTTTAATGATTATGACAGAATTATAGTTTTTTGTATTCTCCCAAAGCAGTTTTCACACCCAATGCTTCTCTCTTCTCTGCACACCCTTTTTTTAATCTCAACATTTAGCTGTGTCAAACTACCTTTGCTGGTCTGAGAAATGATTGATACTCTGGGGTGAATTTTAATTGCACTGCACAAGGATGGGATCATGTGACTTCCATTAACTTTTATGGGAGTCTTATAATTAAATCCCTGTGCACCACAATGAAAATTTACCCTTTTATCTCCTTTCCTTTGTTGGGCAGTTGCATGCCATGTAGTTGGAGCAGTCAGAATGTGTTAAAAGAACTGTGGAAATGGCACTCTCTTCTTCATTCTTAATTTCTTCTCACACCCCCAGGTGTCCCCTTTTAAGGGCAGGAAATTCTCCCTTGTCAGCACTGAATATGCCAGAGTGAGGATGTGAGTTAGGAGTGTAGAAGGCTGGTTCTTGCAGTTATCTGATGCTGTCACACTTCCAAGACTTTTGTAACTTGGATGTTCTCCCAGCAGCTGCCGTGTAGTTCCGCAGATGACAGATTAAGTTTAATTTAGTGTCCCTACATAATGGAAGGAGGTCAAGGTTTTTCCCTTTTATTCTGGTTGTTGGTTTGAAGCCACCCAGGTTGACAGTAGCCAGAATCATTAATATATGATGACTTTGCAATGTCTTATGAAGCGAACCCAATATTCTTAATAGACTACCAAGTGGACAGGTGTCCATGTGGCAATTAGCAGTGAAAAAATTATTAGTGCTGTTGCCAAGAAGCCAGAGATGAAAAAAGCCATTGGGGCTGGACAGATCGCTGAACCAAGGTCTTGATTGCTCGTGGTAAATGGTGAAGGAAAATACACAATGACATGAAAATTATCTTTACAATACCCAGTATGTTACCCTGGTATTATGGCTAAATTAGATTCTTTTGCTGGTGCAATTATGGGTTTTCAGAGGTCGTCGCCTTTTGATTTGTATATTGCAAAGAGAATGAGTAAACAGCATTTATTTCATTCTTATTATAAGAATCAAACTGGCCTTACTGTGATTTCTCCACTTCTTGTTAGCTAATTGCACAGCCTACTGTGGCAAAAGGGACAGTTTTGTCCACTGTAAGACGAATATTCCTATTTCTCATCTACGTAAACCAGAAGTGGTCTTCCAATTCAGATCAGCAATGTCTTCACAGTCATCTGCTATCAATGCCGAGTCACTTGATTGCTTCTTTCTGCAGTCTTTTGCTGACTCCAGCGATGCTTCAGCTCTTTGCTTCCTGGTCAAAACAAAGACCTGAATCAGAAGTGGCAGTAGAAAGTTAAATACTGTGAGTGCATCTTTAGTTTAGAAAAACCCTCACTAAAAACAAGTTTTTACATGTTCCTGAATCAAAAGGAGCTTCAGCGAATCTGGATGCATCATTTATTTCCACCTGATTGCTCAGGTCTTTTAATATCTTTTCATTTATATATATATGTGTGTGTGCATATATTTTCTTATGCATATACATTCATACATACAGATGTATCTATATTTAGTTTAATATTTTTAATGTCACTAATGTGGGTTGTATGAATTAGGATCCACATTAAAAAAAAAAAAATGTGCATGTTATATAAAAATCCAAATCTTTAGGACTTTAATTCCAAAAGTGCACCTACAATTGATTTCCTTAAGCAGAACCATCATAAAGCAAATGATCTTGGGCTCCTGAAAAGGCAGTTCATCATTTTAAAGGTTGTAGAGATTTGCCATTGCTTTGCCAGTTAAGGCTGCTTTACGTAAGCTGGGTACAGATGGCATAACTTGGTATAACAGTGGAAAAAGCTATATGGACAGAATGGTCTACACCTATTACATTTTAGGAATCTGACTTAAGATTTTGAAGCAATGCAGTATAAAAATTAGGCTAATGCTGAAGAAAGCTATCCTAGGATGTGATAAATACAAAATGTAAATTCCTGAGTGAATAGTTAAAAGAAAGCTGAAAAGGCTATAGCAAGTAGATGTGCTTGCTGTTTCCACATAGATAAAAGTTATTTATGGCAACTTTTACATTAATTGTTTAAATTATTTCATGCAATTGCTTTCAAATCCCAACAAAAATATTTATAGTCCTGGTAATATGTCCTGTTTTCCCTGTGTGTTACTGTGGTTGTCATTATCTCTTCTAATGAGCAGGTGTTTATTAAAAGTCCTCCTTCAGGTACACAAACTTCATTATCTCTCTTTAATTTCTGTTGATTTTCTGCATTAAATCACTATTTTAAGACAGGTTTTTGTGTTTTTAAAAGTTCCAATGAACACTATTTGCTCAAGATTTTCAGCAACTAGTAGGAATCGTGCTTCAAACATAGTTAACGTATTCTGGCTCTTCAATAGAGGACTAGTATATGCTACAGCAACTACTTTTATACATGTAAGTATGGTCCTCTGACAGATTTATAATGATTTGGTCACTTTTTAGTCTGTAATTCAGCAAGACATGTAAACACCCATTTAAATGCAACTCTAAATAAACGAGCCTTTACTAGTTCAACAGTGGTCAGTGACTTTTACTCAGTCCTGTGTTTAGTCACACAAACAAATGATGTGTTTAGTCACACAGAAAAAATATTATATTTTGGTCTTAAGTGATAGTAAGTAAATCATTTTTCCAGTCTTCTTTTTGTGAATCAATCTCCCATTATGTCAAGTGTATATACTGGGTAAACTTCTTTAATGTGTACTCATTTCTCCAGTATTACAACGTGAGTTTTTAATGCAAGTAGGAACATCTGACAAAGCCTGTTCTCAAAAGCCTCAGAACTGAATTTTAAAGTTAATTAGTGATGTCAGTGCTCTTAATAATCCATTTGGTCACTGAAGAATGAGTGTAGTAATCATTAGTCGTTTCATTTGAAACTTCCTCTTTAGTCTTCATCTTCTAATAAACCACTGTTTATTAAACCAGGGTTAAGGGAGTTAATGGTCATTAATACAAAAAGCAATATTTGCTTTTATTTTGCCAGTATTGCTGTAAAATATTTTGATGAATTTTCTGGCTGGATAAGGCTTTTTTTTTTTTTGCTGTGAAATACATTGAATTTTCACCCTTTGGGATTTCCTTTGCAGCATGGTGGACACTAATACTCTTCTCTTCTTGTAATGGACCAAAAATGTGTGTGCTATTAATATGGTGAGTTCAAAAAAAAAACTTGTGGTTATGCCTTCCATTAACACCTTAAATGCACATAGGTCAGCCATGATTACCTATCATGGTAGCCTCTGCTAACAGAGAGAGACATTTTTTTTTGTAATATCTTCACCCTGAAGGTAGTTATCTTTTTTCATGTAACAAGGTGTAACTGGTTCACATTTTCTGTCTGCTGATGGGAATCTGTTCCTATTTGCATTGGAGGAGGTGGATGAGATGAAAAATGCTTGATGGCTCTGAGGGTATGTTCTGTAAACACATGGACTTGTTAGAGCGCACAGACAAGGCAGATAGTTTTTGCTGATTCACTTCAGTCTGAGGATGGCTTCTACAGTAATACTGCCTTTGTTTTTTCATGTAAAAAATAGAAGAATGAGCATAAGCATAAAATAGGATAAAGACGAAGTAATAGACTTGCTACTTGCGATGCTGCTAGGACTCACCTGCTTACGGTACTGAAATAAATGTATGTTACTATTAGTTTGTGGTAGCATGGAAGGGCTGACTAATCTACAACAGAGTGTCTTCAATTCTGTTCTACCTGAGGTAGCCTGAACAGCTTTAGTTACAGATACAAATAGCTACTCTGCATTGCAGTGTTGAGGTATTTCAACCAAATTAACTAGCTTGAATACAAAAAAAAGGCAACAACAACAACAAAAATAAAAAATAAAAAAAAAACCTGCACAGCGAAAGATTTGTTCCTCTTCTTGGACAGTCTGCTTCAAGCATGGTGGATTTTGCCACGCTGTGCTTTGTGCCATTACCCTTAGTTACCTTGGTAGCTAAGCCACTTTGTTCACATCTAGCCTGGGCATCTTAATACTATCCTGCAGGTTGCACTGTGTACTTCAGATAAAACAGAGATGAGGTGGGGACCAGCAAACATAAAATTCAACTTTCCAAGCATTTGGAGATGCCTGGCATATAACTCCATGCAGTTGTGTTTCCTGATTAAAAGAAATAAGGTATGATAATGTGTATCTTAAACAAAACAAGTGACTGTTACAAGGACTGAGATGCCCAATATATTGAATGGCAATACAGTCATTATTTTATTCAAAAAGAAAGGGGAAAACTGATATTGTGTGCACCAGAAGAGAAGATGCTTTATTTAGCACTCTGATAACACACAATAGTCATCTGCTTAGCCCCCAGACTACCAGCTAGCTCATTTTCAATTTGGCTGGGGGAAGAAGAGGAACATCCAAAAGAGCCTGGCAAGTGCACTTCACAGAGATTGTGTTAGATATTTAGCAATGCTCTAGAAGTGCTCAAAATTAGTGGTTTTTAAAAGAAAGAGATATTCATAATTTGTTTTGCTCCACAGAGATTTAGGACTGTATCAGATCTTACATTCTTCACTGGGCATTGTTGCTGATTTTCTTAAAATAAAACACCCCTTCAGTCCCCAGCAAGCAAAAATACTCCCACAGTTGTCTTTTCCTTTGGCCCCAGACCCTGAGTTTCCTCTTTACTTTCACATGGCGGATGATAGTTGAGTTCCTAATATTAGAAATTCATTCAGTTGGTGCAAAACCAGTCATGATGGCTTCCATATTATCTGTTCTGAACTCCTTTCAGAAGATCAGCATCATGTGTGAGGGAAAGTCAAAATCAGGTGTTTTGTTGGAGCGTGGCCAGGAGGAGAGATGGGCTGCTGGTTTGAGAGCTTACAGAAATCTATAAGAACAAACAAAATACTTCAGGTTAATCTGCTTCAGGGTTTGGTCTGTGATACATACTAGGACAGAATGAAGTAAAACTTATTGTGGAAGAGGAGGAGATAAAAGCAACTATGCCCTCTAAATGAATTTTAGTTATCTTTTACTGTTAGATAACCACTTAAGCTCTCCGAGTTGAAGATAGTCGATAAGGAGCAGCTGGGGTCAACATAGCTTCAGGAAAACCTTAAGACAGATGCTCTCTTTGTACTTACGTACACTAAATTTAACAATAACAAAACATCATATACGACATTGGCTTAAGTTAAACTAGAACAGCTCAACTAGAAATGCTGAAACTAAAAATGAACTGTTGAAGCAGTTCAGGAAACACGAATTGGTTCCCTAATGCAATGTATCTCTCTTAAACGTGATCACAGATGCCTGTGTAAAAACTCTCTCTCCTGCACTGCAAAAAAAAAAAAAAAGGTAAACTGGAGTTTTCTGTAGCTGCCTTCTACCTCTGATGTTGCTCTCTGCCAGTGGAACATGCCAGCTGTATCTTTTTGTGACTGTTATTAGCACAAATGAAGTTAACTGGAAGGTCTGATTTCTGTAAAGCAGTGTGGTGCATATTTAGTAACATAAATGATCTAGAGCTATTGTTAAATCCCTTGAAGCGTGCAAATTTTTTATTAAGCTTGATTAGTATTTGTTATTTCCATATGTTCAAAATCTTTCCATTTTAGGCTGTCTGTTGTTCAGTAGGGATTTAATTTCCAATTTAATCTTTCTATCTACTGTGTGTCCTTTACAGGTACAGTCCTACAACAAGATGATATCAGTGATTGTTAGAGTAGATCATACGATGCATATGAAAATATGGATTCATTTTTAAGATTGTGCCACAAAGCTAATGGACTTCAATAAAAAGTAGCTCTGCACTATCTATAAGTATATTAAGTAATATTCCTGTGCTTTCATAAATTACATCTGGAAGACTTAATTTTCATTTAAGAACTTTGTGTCTACGAGCAGCAGTTCCTCTCTTAGAGAAAAGCATTTCTTAAAGCTCATGTTATGCGAGCTGAACAGCTTAGAAAAATTTTACTTTGAATTTTAGCCCTTCTAGTTCTAGACATTATCTCCAAAAACATTCTTTAAAGGAGTATAGAAAAAAAATTGAAAATTAAAAATACTTAGTTGTAATGTATGTGCATACAGACCTAGGTTCACTGTTACTGAGCATCTGGAATTAGCCACATCGGTTAGCAAAACTAATTGGTAATTGTAAGACCTCAAATCTTGATGAACAAGGGACTTTGCATCTCATCTTCTCCCTGTGGAGAATCCATGTCTATGCATTGTTGGGGAATGAAGCTAAACTATTATCCAGTCCTGAGCCATTTAGAAGAAATATGTTATTCAGGAATTTGGGTATTACTATCTGCTAACTAGTAAAGTGTGGTTAGTGGCTTTGGAAGGAAATTTCTTACCACAAGGTGTGAGGAGTTAAAGTTAAGCCCTTTATTTATGATTAGCCTGTCCATTGATAGAGAGAGTTTGTATCAGTTTGTGCTGTCCAATAGAATTAATGTTCCACTGGCCAACGTTGAGAGCAGACCTAGGTTCTTCTTGCTCTAGGCTTAATAAAAACAATGGAGAATTAATTGTGGGATGCAGTTTTGTTTGCACTTTTGTTGTAATTAATAACAGTGGATAAACTTTTCTGTATGTTAGATAAATACACTTTTTACACTTCTTAAACAGATATTTTCTTATTCAGTCCACAGCTGCAAAATGATTTAACTGAAAGGTCAGAACAGCAATTGCCAGATTTGCATGAATTTATAAATGTCAGAGGTAGGTCCAGTCTGGGCTGTTACTTGAATTTATTTTATGTGGGATTTTTTGGTGTTAAATATCTGCATTTTTCACTCACAAGGGGTCTTGGGTTGATTGGTTTCCTTGGTAACAGTTCTTTGCTCTGATTGCGTAAGCACACTGGAGTGGTGCAGAGCAGATTACTACAAAAACACACCGGAATTAGTCTGATGTAATGGAGTATTGTTTGAGCTGTTACCGAGCCCTTAATTCCATTATCATTTGTTAGTCCCATTAATACTAAACTGTAGGGAAGTAACATGTAGCTTGCTTAAGACTAATCAAGTTTCCTTTAACAAGCTAGCTGTTGGCTTCTGAAAGAAAAATTTTTAAATGAAGGATGGTAACTTAACAAGACTGTGAATAAAATGTACTGTCATGATTGGTGCAGAAGAACACTTAATTCTTGGTGAGTTAGCTTGTAGAGTGAAAACATTTATACAGTTTCAATTTATGTTGATGGATTGTCTCAGTCATATGTTCTTCATAGTCTATGGAAGAATTCCCTTGAGTATTTTTACTAAATTCTCAATGTCGGCCTCTGATAATCTTGAGGATATCTGTATCTTAATTTCCAGAATAATATAATTCCTATTATGATTAAATCTAAAAGAATTGAGAATTATTTCAATCAAGTGGAATATAAACACAGCAGTGAAATTTTTGAAATTGAAACTAGAGGACATAGGTTGAAGGTCTTGAAAGAAACTGCATGTATTTGTCAGCTGCCACGTGCTTCCTGCTGCACTGGAGGCTTTTATGATTTCTGGAGTCTGGGAAGCTCCTCAAGCGCAGTCCCCAGCATTGCCTATGTGCTGAAATGAAAGCATCTGTGATCAGTCCTCAGATCTGTGGAAACCCATAAGGCAGTGCTTGCAGTAGCTAGTAGAGCAGTGCCAGAGGAGCCAGTCTCTGGAGTGAAACATTGCTGAAGTACTCATGTCCACACTGCCAGCATTTTCCTTGTTTCTCTTTGAACTAGCTTACTAACAATTCAAGCAAATTAGGTGCACTCTGCAGCATGGCTTTGGAGCTTTTTAGGTCTATTAGCAATCTCCTTGCATACCTTGAGACCTCTTTATGAGCAATGTAAATGTGCCTCCTTAAAGTAGGTGGGAGCATGTGGGAGGTTCCTTTTAGAAACACTCTTCTGATCAAAGCCAGAACTCCAAAGGAAGGACACCCTAAACATCCCCCAGAGCCCCAGCACTGTGGTTATCTTCACAGATCAGCTGGTCAAAGGACATGTGAAAGCTGAACAGACCAGAAGGAATTCTTGGTCTCCCCACCCAAAGGTTTTCTGTCTGACTACAGCAGTGTATACATGTGAACAAAGCAGCAGATCCTTACATGTTTTCCTTAACTCATTTACTTCAACTTTTTTTGATAATGATTAGTATTGGTGAGAGTCATGCCTGGGATCTCTGCTGGTCCCCTTGCTATTCCCTTTTGAGTCTTAGTGTGCTTTCTAATTCTTCTGTGTAGCCAATTTACCTCATCCATGATCTGATAGTTACAGAAGACACTTGTGTAAAGGCAGCAGAGCCATCGTCTTTTCTTTTTCTTGTGACATTGAGAATCTTAGTTCCTTTCAAGTTGTTTGTGCTTTGAAGCCTCTGAAGCCAAGCAATACGTCTGGTCTTTGTTCTGCTTTTGAGGAAATTCTACTCCTCCTAGCCCGTTTCCTTCAGAGACGCTCCCCAAGGGGGATTTTCTGAGGTATCTCGTTATTCTGTTTCCACTTAAACAGGTCTTCCTGGCAAAGGACCTTCCCTTATTCTTGGCTAGAGAGAGACGTGACACAACCTTGGTTGATTCTGTCTACCCAGAAGTATTCAGTGAAACAGCAATTTCATTAACATGGACAGGATCTGTAAGCAATATACAGTCATACCATACCTGTCATCTCAATGACCCTCAAAATCAGTAAGGTTAATACCAGAAATGCTACTTTGAGTCAGAACTGAGAGATTCAGACAGACTATCATCTATGTATAGAGTAATGACAGCATATGTAACAGCATGTTAGAAGCTCAGCACTTGAAAGTTCAAATTAACTTTTTGAATAAACTCAACATTTCTCTTGAACCATGTCCTTGTTGCAGATGTTGTAACAAGGCTGGTTTTACTCTGAGTTCTTTGACCCAGTTTATGGAATAGCCCATAAACAGCTATTCTGGCACAACTCTGCAGATGACAGATGCAGGATAAAAACAAGAAGTGAGCTGTGGGTAGAGAACTCCTTAAACTGCTTTCAGGCTGAGGAAAGAAATGTGGAAATGCCTAAGCTGAAAAGGCATGTAGATGTTCATGTAAGAACCATCTGTAGAAGAAAGGCAGGAGACTAAGCCTCTGACTGTCTGCTTACATGTGTGTATATATATGTATATGAAAGACAATGCAGTTACATTTTGTGAGTCCAGCTCGAGCTGTGTGGTATCCAGGAGTTATTTATTTTTCCAGAGGTGCTTTCTCTTTGGGTGAGTGCAGACTTGAGACTGCTGGGAGTTTACAAAAATCTGAGTACTGGTTCTCCCTTTCTGCCTCAATGCACACTTCACTTTGTTGGCTCAGCCTGAACTTACAGTGGAAGGGTCTCTGCTCAACACATTCATACAGGGACAGTCTTGAGAGAGCCTTGGTTTTGATTGCTATTTCTTGGTGATGAAATGATAAAAAGAAATAATGACATTGTACCAGCCATGAGGAAGGGTTGGGAAAGTTTACGTTGAAAAGTACTTCACAAGAGATAAACTGTATTCAGAATACAAAAATGTCCCGCTTAATAATATTATTATAGTTTATTATTGGGTTTTATTAAGGTGATGCAGCACCTGATGGAGAAATTAATTTTTGGGTAGGTCACAGCTCAGAAAATTATCTTCTTAGCTTTTGAGGAATAACAGTTTTGTTGGAAATATCAAATGGCAATTACGACATTGGGTTGTATGGAAAGGACTGACTATATGTTCTCATGTCAGGCTGATACTCCCACTTAGACCACTACAAATTCAAAGCAGCAACAAGTCAATAGACTTGCATCTGCTTGAAACCTGACTGAGAGAAAGGATTTAGTGTATCTATGCCAGCAGAGGATTGGGAGTCTTAAGCTGCCTGCAAGCCATCCACAAAACCGTTGTGGTGTTGAAAGGCAGATGGCTTATACAGCTCACCACAACTCTGCCTTTTCTTCCCCTGTCAAGTGCAGGGTTGACAGAGGAGTTGAAAGCTGTAGCGTTGCAGCTCAGTCATTTTCTACGCTGTCCAGACAGAACAGGCAGGAGAAATGTGGTGGTGTTCTGGATTTCTCCTCTTCTTTCTTGGTTATCAGATTTTACATCTAAATTCCCAGCATATGGGGTAGGACTTCATCTCCTTCCATCCCTAAGGGAGGTTGAAAAACATTGTATATGAATTTCCAGAGTATTTCTCCTTTTCTTTGTAGCAGCTTTATAAAAATAAACATCAAGGTTGATGGCATGTGTTAAGTCAGAGTTCAGAAGGGAAATTTTGCAGGAATGGGGTTAGTTGCTGCTGCAGTGAAGGCTGCAAGTTCACTGGGCCTTTCCTTCTGCATGAGCAAACTGCATTGCATGAAATACAGTCTCTTCAGAGACAATACCAAGGCTTCTCTGAAGGGTCCTGAAGGGATTCAGACATCTCGATGCTACAAAAAATAAAGGCATAAAGAATAGAAAAGTAAATTGCGCATTTTAGCTGTTGTAACTTTTTCCCATATTCACTTCTGTCTGTAGCAGTGAAATGGACCTGAAGATTTGTCACATCCCTTCTAAAACTAGCAAGGTCAGCTGCAAGGACTGTATTATTTGCCACAAACTGCTGAAAAAAGTCTTACTTATGGATCTGAAATCTGACTTGGTATAATGAAAATGTTCATCAATAGTATCATATTAGTTAATACATGTGATTTAGAACAAAGCTATTTGGCCAAATACCATTGTGGCTTGATGAAATAATTTAATACTGTCTTTACTTCATAAACACCATGTGCTTCTGTTGACAGTTCAACAGGAATAGGTTTTAAATGTTCAGAGTAATACCTTTAACCTTAAAATGTTTGCCAATACTAAAAGCTGACTGCCGAAATTAAATAGAACCCCATTATAGCTGCTGTCATTCTGTGACTTCCAAATCAACTTAGCTGATTTCATAATTAAAAGTTTTGCCTTATGGACTATGCGCCTGCTACTAAATGCAATTGTGTGGTCTAACAATTTTCCAAGAAACTTCTCATTGGAAGACTCCTTAACATAAAGATCCTTCAGCAATCCTTTGCCTTTTTTTTTTTTTTAATCTGTAGTAGAATAGAAAAGGTCTGAGGAAGTAAGGAAAGTTTCATAATTCTGTTAATGTACACTACATATTGTTAGTATTTGAGTTTTTTGTGGTGGACTGACATTGGCTGTCTGCCAGGTGCCCACCAAGCTGCGCTCTCACTCCACAGTGGGACAGGGACAGAACAGAAGGTTAAAAACTCATGGGTCAAGATAAAAGCAATTTGGTATGTCCATACTCACAGAGAGGCATTATAGTGTTCTGCCCTTCATTTAGGGCAGCTCTGCACTGCTACAATAAAATCAGACTTCACTCATGCAATTAAGTATATCAAAGTTATCATTTACAACTCTGAATAAAGCAGTTGAATAAAATGTTGATTAAGAATGTGACATTTTTACAGGTTTAGTCTGCATATTGACTTTTTCTTGTCCTTGTGCCTCATCCCTTCTCCTGTCCTTCAGCTTTGTTGGCTGAACTGTATTGGTTTTTTGAGATTTAACTTGGCAAATATGGCTTCCTAGCTACAAGAAACTTTAAGCTATTTATTCTGTAACTTTCACATTCAGACTTGCATGCAGTATCAAGCCAACTCTTGTAATGACAAAAGGATAGAATTTGGTTTCTAGAAAGTATCATATATTGTCCTTCAAAGTCATCTATATTTGTTGATGTCTGCAATGGTTTTTCAAGTCTTTTTTTTAATCTTTTATTTCAAAAGCCTAGTTATCTCGAAGTTAACGTAACAAACTTTGTTTTATCTGCCTAGTGTCGGTAGGGTTTCTTTAAAGACTTTCATCTATTAAAGGGAAAGAAACAGCCCCTTTCATATTAAATATGCAATAAAAGTGATAGTGGTCTCAGGTTAATTTCATGATTTTTGTGGCCTAAGAAAATTAGAGGATTCTAAAATATAAGGAAAAGAATAAAATCACTTCTACATTATTTTTTTCCCCTTGCCTTTAAAGAAAATTATTTGAAGGGAGTAGGAGGAATTAAAAGAAAAAAAAGTAAAAAAAGTCCAGATTTCAAAGCTACTGTAGTTGTAGAACCACATGAGACATTTCACTGTTGATAGTTATCAGAAAGAATCATCTTTAGTGCTGTTTTCAAAGATACCAGAAAAAATGCTTTTCCATGACGGAAGAATATAATTTGATAAAACATGCTAGTCTTATGAATTCTTTCCATGAATGTTGTTAAAAGCGTATTGCAATATGCAACCGAAAATTAGTGTCTGTTGTCCTCATCCCCCTGTGCCAATGCAGAAGGACAGCTGAGGCTGCTAACCAAAAAAAGAATGCAATTGTGGTTCCCAAACTTCTGCACCTTAGAGTGGAGGTATAGACTGTAGGGTGCATCACAGAAGTGTTCCTCCCAAAGAGGCATTTGCCCCCATTAGACCAATCATTCAGGTATATTTCCGTAAAGAGAAGATGTCTTTTTTAGACCTGTGAGTGTGTTTTGGGGTTTATTTGTGTTTTTTGTTTTGTTTTGTTTTTTTAATAAAGACCATATATATTTTGGGGATTGTCCACAGAGTGAACTTGTATCACTTGTCTCTACTACATACGGCCATAAGTTGAAACGGTTTTGTTTTGCGTAGGAGATATTGGAAAGAACACCTGGGCCCTGTATTCAGGTTGGTTTACTTATTGCTATGCTTTTTATCTTTTCTTCTTTCATCATGCACATGACCCTCAGGAAGTATGCAGAGGTTACAAGGGAACTGTCATGTGCCAAAAACTTCAAATGTACTAGAAGTAAGTTTGGGAAAACTTGGTGACTGTAGGATGTTTCAGACTCTCCTGCAAAACTCAGAAGAAATTAAATTTTATTCTTTAGAAAAAAAAAGGATCTTTCCTGTATAATTATTGCACATCCTCATCTTTCAGACCTTTCTTGAGATTACAAATCTTTGAGATTCAGCATTGATGGCATTTGCTAGAATGTATGTGATTAGTTTAAATCCTAAACCTTATTATCATTTTTAAATACCCCACTGCAGTGCATTCTTGTTGATGTGAGTGATCAGGGCTCTTGTGTTTTGTTGTTACTGATCTTCAGTATGTAGATTATAAAGTTTTTGAAATATATCTTGCCCAATATGCTATGCAGTGGTGAACAAACTGTCAGCTCAAGACAATTGATATCAATAAGTGAATTTTACAAGGTATTTCCATCATCATGGAAGCTGACAAGCATAGGACCAAAAGTCTGTATCTCAACTGTGTGCACTGTATTTCATTGTCATGCAGCAAAGATGACTGCATCCTCCTTGAGGGTGTTGAACAGTGACTGTCTTGTCCAAAAAGGTAAGTTAGAAAAATGTGCCTGGTTTCTCCCACTACTTTTGCAATGGAGGAGTATCTCAGCCATGACCATTCTCCTGCTGTTAAACAATAGCAACACAAAGGGCTGAGAGAGAAGAGCTCTGGTGAGCTCTTGTTGTGTATTATTTCAGGAGTTATGTGATTCAAAGGAACTTGATAGTTGAGTTAGCTTCTGGGCTGGTTTATGCTACTTGTCCACCTAATGCAAGGAAAACTTTTGAGGGAGAGAGAGATACTGTCTGCAGACCTCTAGGTCCATCCCCAGAATATTATATTGTCCAGTTATGGAATAGTTATATTACAAAAGATACAAAAAACTTTCAGCTCCTGGTCATAAAGTTGCAATATAAACTTCTGTAGTTAATCTGCTGCCAGTTTTAATATCTGGGATATCAGAAAGAGGTGGACAAAACCCCATATTTTTGTGCATTTACTTTGTAAGAAACATTATTGTGCTATATCATCAGCAGTGCTTACTCTTTTAATGAAGGACACCAAACTTCCATGTAGGTTGTTTCATGATGCTGCTCTGGTTTCACAGTACTGCAGAAGTATCATGAGCACCTGTGTTCAGAGGAATTTGAGAGGTCCAGCACTTAGTTATGCAGTGCTTAATTATACGGTGCTGTAATGGTGATTAGGTAACTGCTGAGGCAGGATTTTCTTTGTTATTAGAGGACAGTTTAATAGAAAGTGACTGAAGACACTTTTACAAATCGTACTGCTTCTGAGTAGGGTAGCTGTGCCTCTTTCTCCTGCTCATGCTTGTTTCTGTGGTTTGCCCATACAAACGTGGGACTAAACACTTCCATCTTCACTTGTGGTTTTTTTTATGTTGTCTTTGCTACAACTCCAGAAGTTATGGCTTTCTGGATCCTCATTACTAATCCACTGGCAATCAGAAAAAGTGCAGGAGATGGGAACGGACTTGTCAAACCCCTCATAAGATGGCAATGCAGTCAGTTTTAGGGTTTGGGTTTTTTTTTAATTGGTCTTAATAAAGAAGCTGCCAACGAAGTAAATAGGGCCTTACTGTTGTGTGGATTCTGTGCTTTTAATAAAAACTTTCAATAAAAACTTTATAAAAAACCTTTTTAATAGGTTGATTAAAAGATGATAAATTGATCACTAGTATAGTAAATGCAACTCTACAGTTTACAGTGCACCCATTTAAACTGGATAAGTACTGTTTCTAGGTCCTTCTCTGAGGCATATAATATTTCTTTAATTTTCTTTTGTCTTCTGTGTAGGATTGCCACATAAAGAATAAAAACCTTCTGAAATCTGATGTTTTTTAAAGAAAAGTGGACTTAAGAAAAATATCAACTGATGCACTGGACAAAAAAAAGATCAACTTGAAGTTTACTATTAAAGGCATTTCAAAACTAAATATTTTGGAAAATCAAATGAAATTTTTTAACTTCAGGAGCTGGATTTGGGTAGGGAATGCATTTCAGCAAGAAAGGTGGGGGGAAAAAAATAGTATAATTAGGAAGCATTTATATTCTGTCTACAGTTCCATTTTTTCACTCTATATGTTGTTTCTAGAAACTTTGTTTGTTTTATTCTTAAATGGCTATTAACTGTCCCTTAAGTGAAGTGGACATGAAAATTGTTTGTTGGGTCTAGCACAATTTCTTCTCAAATTTACATGCTAAATAATGCCTCAGAAAACATGTCAACATTTTCTAGTTAGCAGCAAAGGATGATCAATAGTTCTATGATAATTAGTAGAGGTGACAGTCAATCAAAGTGATGAAAATAAAAAGCTCTGATCAAAAGACCTTTTCTTCTGTGCATTGTAAATTAGGATAAACATTGCCATCCCTTCATAATGCCACTAACCATTACTTTGGCATAAAAAGTATTCTTATGTGGTTAAAGGGCAATGACTTTATATTTCAATGGATTAATTTTTTTTTTTCTTTAATTTGCATAAAAAAATTTAAAGCAAAATAAATACCTGTTTTGGGGCGAGTGGTGGTTTACATTGGTGGTTTTTAATGGCTGAGATTGTTCAACCAGTTTACAGACCTTTTTTGCCAATCAGGTATAAACCAACCAAAATTAGCAAGGTCTTAGGAGCTGAATAACTCTACCAAGAGAGAAAATAGGTTAACTTAAAAATGTTTGCTCCTTGCTTCTGTCCCCTGATCTCTGGGAAGCTGTGGGAGTGGAGCTTTGGCAGGTCCCATGGGCAACACATTTTTACTTTGTCACCATCTGTGTTCAGTGTAGTACCTGTGACTCTCATTTAATTTCACTGCTATTAGGAAGATGACTCATGATACTTGCAAGTACTCACATGATTGAGCACTACTATCTAACAATAGTTTGATTGTGTATAACAATCAAGACAAATACTGAAGGCAAAACCTTGTTATAAGATCCACCTTGGTGTGGATCTTCCTTTTAAGAATCAGGGGATGTATCTTTTATGAACAGTCCTCATTTATGACATTTATCTCTCTAAGGATTAGAGTTGGACACTCAAGCTAAGAACACTAAGCATGGTGAAAGGTTTGGTTTTGACTTCTATTAATATTCAATACATCCCAGCCTTTAACTGAAGTACTGCAATACACAAATGCTTCAAGAATAATCCCCTCTTTTGTCATACGAAGTATTTGCTTCCCTTTCACTGCAGTTATTATTGATTGCTTATCAAATGAGCTACCAGACATTGAAATAGCTTCACCTTTCTCCCTTCCAGCTGTTGTAGCCATTACACCTTGTGGTTTGCTTGTTTTTTAATAAAATACATATGCTTCACTGTTTGTACTTGAAAGCTGACCTTA
This sequence comes from Merops nubicus, assembly GCF_000691845.1. Taxonomy (NCBI): domain Eukaryota; kingdom Metazoa; phylum Chordata; class Aves; order Coraciiformes; family Meropidae; genus Merops; species Merops nubicus. The sequence goes on along the minus strand of NW_008619468.1, from coordinate 40,715 downwards.
ACAGCAGTGAAGTCCTGCTCTAAAATGTGAGGAATCAGTTGAGTGAAGTTAAATGAGAAAACAGGGCTGTGTCCTGGACGATTGCCGTTCACTAACTACATACCTTACAGCATTGTTTGCTTGGGGGGTAGATCTACACAAGCAACAATAATTTTTTGAAAAAAAATAATTTTATTCTGTTTTACTTGGAAGTCATTCAGTCAAGTATAGTCTGGTTTTGATTTAATTACTTTACTTCTTTTTTCTTATGACCAGTTTACAATGAATGTTTGTTTTGCTTGAAAACTGATGTGTAACTGAGTAGATAATGATCAGGAGGCATTCAGACAAGCTAGAAAAGTATAAGAAGCAAGTTATTTTTCTCTTAAATATACCTTATGCTTGGAACTCTTACGCCAATGTGTGTATGGTCGGTGCAGATCCTGTGAGTTCTATAGTTCTGTATGTCACTGTAGTCAGTTGGCTTCATGCCTGAAAAATGTGAAAATGGTTTACAAAACAGAGCAGAAACCATTTCATGCTCTGAACATGATTTCAGAAGTGTAATTTACCAGCAATTAAAACCCCCCATAATGTAAGCTGAATTACTCTTCTCTTGGGATTTCTACCACCATTTAATTTACGTTTGTTTTATCCTTTGGCATTTTATCTTCTAATAAGCCTTCAAGGGAGAATGGGGTATTAGCTTTCTATTTAAAGGAAAGGACAAATAGATGCAGAATAAGTACACTCTAATGGCCAAAACTATTCAAGATTTTTGGCTTCAGCAGCGTGCAAATAAAAGTCTGCATTTACTGGGTTGGAAAGCTTTGTTTGTTTTATAAAAGCATTTGCAAAAGATTTATTTACAGGTAATAATATTTATTTACTATCTCTTCTCCATTTGAGTAGACACAAATTTCCTTAGGTTATTTATTTGTGGAACACCAGCTGTGTCACTATGCTTCTGATTCAACCTTCAGAATTTGTGTTTTCATACGTTAAACATTTCTTTAATGGAGAAGGTGACATTAAATTTAAATCCTGCTAGTTGTTCATTTATCAGCTCTCCCATATGTGACCCACACAGTCTATTGACTTGGCCAGCTGCTCGTGAAATGTGAATAATCAAAACACTACCAAAAAGCACCACTAAAAAGCAGAAAGAACTGGAATGGTCTTTCTGAAATTATCTTGGCATTTTCTAAATAAATCTCTGAACTGGCTTTGCATCCTTCTAGTCCAATTTCTGATTATAAAATTAGAGAAAAATGCATTCAGAAAGGTTATTTTTGGCTTATATGCATTTTTTGTCGCCAAGACACTTCGACGTATCTAGAAATACACTAGAGGAGTGCAACCTCAACTTGAAAGTGTTTCCAGTGATTATGCACTAAAATAATAAAATAAAATAATGCAGTGATTAGAAGAGTTCGCACTTTCTTTTACATTCTTTATGCTTTTGTTGTCTTCATGTCTGCTTTTTATACGCAAATATTCTGCTGTCTTGTGTTATAAACTGTGTTCTCTTTAGAGACACGCTTTCTGAAGAGGAGAATTGGAAGACTGCAAACAACTCATTAATGCCCCCAACCTGTAAATATTTGCTTGGTGTACCCATTTATAAGTTGTTCTGTTTGTCTCCCAATAGTAGGGTGGAGCATTTCCATAAATGCGTGGTTAGCTGGGGTTTCCAGCCTGAACTCCCTTCAACACAGTCCTTGCTGATGAAGTCTGACTTAGGGCCCTGTTCATGAAGTCTAGCTGTTGGTCTAGAGTATGGAGTATTTCTTGGCCCCAGGTGTGTTGAATGAAGGAGGTTGCTGGTAGGTTGGTGCTCTGCAAACTTAGCTACTTTTAAATGAGTGTATAAAGCTTGCATGCAGCAAATTCCTTCCACTTTTGTGGCCTACCATCCAGGAACCTTTCCAGCATGGTTCCTGCACAGCCACATGATACCCAGATGTGTATGGACCAGGCTCACTGTGCACCTCCCGTCCAGATGGCGGGAGTGAAACTTCCACCCCACCAGCATCCAGGAGTTTGCCCTGGGTGTGTGAATGGGAGTAGACATGCACTAATATACTAAGTTTCAGCTTGGGTTGTAGTCAAAATACAACCAGAATTATCTGTGCCTGCCTATAAGGAAGTTTACACCAAATAGCACCTGTTTATTATCTCATTTATTATGCTTAGCTTCTAAGGAGCTAATATAGCCATTTTAGAGCAGGGGATGAGAAAAAATTCTGCCGATACAGAACAGCAGTTGGGATTTGGGTGCGTTACCCCCAAGTGACTACAGGATTTCCCTGATATTGATTAGTGTATTTTTTCTCAAAAGAGGAACAAAACTAATTGCTGAGACCTTTGTGTCCTAGGGGATGTGTCATGGCTAGAGAAAAACATTCTTCACAGCCATTACCTTCTCATAGTTATTTCTTGCCAGACCCTCAAGGATAAACTGTCAGTGCCCATATACAACAGATTATATAAGATCATAATTTTCCACTCCATATAAGATGTTACTGTGAAAGCTATATTCTGGTGTTAAATAAAAATACTTTGTACTATATTAAGTCTTTCATCCAAAGACATAAAAGTGCTCTCCAGTGTTATTATTCATGTTTAACAGAAGATTAAAATGAGCCATGCAAGGGTGAGGCGATTTGCCCAAGGTTACAGGGAGCTAGCAGTGATTTTCCCAGTTTGAGACACCCCCCCCCTCCTGAAGTATAAGGAAAAACGTTGGATGTTTTGGTCCTGCAATTTAAGGCAGAGCAAAGCCTTCCTACTCATGAGTAGTACTACCATAGCAGGAGGATTCAGATACATGTCGTTAGCTCAGATCAGCTTACAAGGTATGGCTTTAATAAGTGACTGTGATGTAAATCCAGTAGACAAATCAAACCTTCTCATTGGACACAAGTATAGGTGGGTTTTATAGTACACAAAGTAGTACACAATGTAGAGCCAGGAAATACAGCCTCAGTGGGTCATTTGCCAAACCTGAAGACTGGAGCTAGGTGGAACTCTTTGCTGATTCAGGCTAGAATGTTTTATGCGATTCACAGTAAATTATTCTAAGTGGTACTGTCCTGCCCTCAAACACTCATCTGAGCTTTATACTGGGATTTCTGTACTCACCCAATGTTTTAGGTCACCAAACTGGAAAGACCTATTATTCTCAGTGTAACAGCTTAGGGGGGGAAAAAAAAATTATTTGGAAGTGACAAAAACCAAATTGTGGTACAATTTTAACAGGTAAGTGGTATTACTGTGGACACAGACTCTATATGCTGGAAGTAGTTTTACAGTATTTAGAGGTATACTTCAAGCCTTCATCTCTGCAGTATTGCTGATGTTGTCCAACAGTATCTGTGTAAGCAAAGATGTAGAAGTCTTTTGGGCACTGGATGATAATTGCTGAGAGCTTTCCACACTTTTTTTTTTTTTTTTTTAAATTCTGAGTGTTTCTTTTTTCCAGTTTCTCCTTATTGCATGAAACTGAGCAGAGCTGACCCTAAACCCCCTTCCCTGCTCTTCTTTTGCTGGCAGGGAGCTTTGCCTAGCCCAGGAAATTGCCACAGCCTTCCCCAGCAATGATAGTTGGCAGGGTGGGAGTAATCCTGCACTGTGACCCTTAGGTTTTGGGTAGCAAGGCCAGCAGGGAGACCTGCTCAGTTTGGCAAGGTCATCCTGCTCAGAAGGGAACTGTCCTCCTCTTGTCATGTATAGTTGTGCCCATGTGCATTAGCTGACTTACCTGAATAGCTGTCTTGATAATTTACAGTGACTTTCTGAGTTAGCATGTTATGTGACATATATTTCTCTAAGTATTTGTGAGTGATAAATTAGGGTTTCAGTCACACTCTACCATCTGGAAAAAGACCTTTCATGTGCATTAGGCGCATTCTTCTTCATCTAGCCTTTCAGAGAAGCTCCTTTTACAAGATTTTCATAATTCAGAATTTTTTAGGGCCATAAAATTCTAAACAAGACCTCTGCAAAGCTTTTTTTCCCAGCCACAACAAACATGCTAAATATCAAGATAATCCATCAATTTTGTTGTGAGGGAGTAATCTCAGTGCCAGAATAGCTACAAAACACATAAAGGTACTCCTGCAGAAGCAAGCGAGCTAATAAAACTTCATTTTGCTACTAGAGAGTGGATTGTGGCATCCACACAAGTATTTTCTACAACATAGTACCTCTCTCTACTCATAGTGAATACCAAGGCTAGCTCAACAGAGGAACTTGAATCATGGAATGGTTTGGGTTGGAAGGGACCCTAAAGATCATCTAGTTCCAAGCCCCTTGTCATGGGCAGGAACACCTCCCGCTAGACCAGGTTGTGCAAAGCCTCATCCATCCTTGCCTTGAACACACACAGTGATGGAGCATCCACAACCCCATGTTGTTATTGCTTGTTATTGTGGTTATTGGATGTTTGCTGTTGCTTTAGAAACTTTAATTGCAGCTGTTAGACGCTACTGAGATAGCTAAAACTTGCTGAGCTACTGCTCAACTTAGATCAGGTAACTGATCCACTTTTCCCTGCCATTGAATCTAACTGTGTTCCGCCTTAAGATACTGGCTCTGACTCATCTGACCTTTTGGAGGGTTGTCTGTGCACCTGTCTGCAGCATCTGCTTTTAATCCTAATAAAGATGTTTAAAAAGTAACATTTTTTTCTGAAGAATCTGAGTAGCGTGGAAATAAGTATCTGCACGTTTGCCGAACAGTTAGACCCAGAACACAGAGACAACTTTTTAAAACCATTTGATGACTTTCTTAGTAGTGACTTGCTTAAGATACTTTTTAATACTCTCACTAGTCTTCATCAGTGTCCTTGGCCTAGCAAGATGTATCAAAAGTCATCACAAATACTGACAAAAGCACAACTGCATGACTTTAGAGAAACCTGTGCCTGCTATTTTCCTTGTCGTTTCCTTCCTGTTATTAACTCTGATGGTCTAGCCCATGCTGTTGAGCTTGTGGCAGGCTTCATGGACTTAAGGCGCACTAGTATTTTGCTCTTCTTTTTCTTTTTTTGGGTTTGTTTTTTCAGACCATTAACTCTTCAGATCAAGAACTAAATATATAGAAGATTGCTCAGGTACTAGAAAAAGCACAGTTGTGCCAGCTTTAAGTTTGTTAGGCTTTATAGCATCTTGCTAATGTAATTAGAGTGCATAAGACTCAAATAAGGTTTAGATAATTTAGCTTTAGTTTGGTATCTCTGTGGCACTGTGTTGTTTTGCTCTGCTTTTCCACTGTCTGTCTGAATAGCTTTGAATATCATGTCTGTTCAATGTGATGTCTAAGAAGTCAACCTATCACATATTGACCAGGTATGATTTGTAGAGTTTTTTTTTCAAATGTGGTGCAAGGCAAAATGGAAATGAACTTAGTTTTAAAATGGATAGAACTTCAAGCACGCAATAGCAGCTACATTGTTCTACGTAACATAGTACCTATGAGAAATTACTTCTCTAAAGAGCTTGCCATATGGAAACCCAATCCTGAAGACTTTTTGCTGGGGAAGACGTGGAATGGTGGTTATACATATTGGGACTGGGCTGTATATAGTGTTGTGAATGAGGTTATATCAGATAAAATGCATTCATGTCTACATTTTCTCACTGGTGAGAAAGAACACTGATGTGTTGCCTATTGATATAATGAGGTTTTGCAAGGTGATAGTTTTCTACTAAACACTGCAGTGCATTAGCAGTATACAGGAGTGAAACTTGAGGTGTTTGTCAGTTAGAATACTCCTTGTGTTCTCAATTTGAATGCCTTTAACGTTTGTCTGTTAGAAGTTACCTAAGTGTGCTCCAAAAATCTAATCCCTGAAGGTGAGGTGAAAAGAGCTTTCTGTTAGACGTTATTCAGCCAGAGCTGCAGAATGGAGGGTGACAGCATCATGTGAGAGCCATTCACCTGAACTGGCATTTTATATTTCCAGGAGGAAAAAGATTTAAATATTCACTTTATATATACGATTGTTTCCTTATCTTCTTTCTTTTCTCTCTTGACCCTTCTGGAATATATTTTCTCCATAACTTCTTTGGGGCAGAGCCTTAGCACCCTGTGGGTTTTTTTTTTTGTCAGATACTCTGGCTTGCACTTGTGACCCAGCTGAGTGGACTGTGGAATGTGTAACAAGGTAAAAGTCTGAATCCTCAATAAATAACAGCTGTTCTCCACCATGCCAGCTACTGAAACAGAATTACTGCAGGTCTGTACTGAAATCTGTGTTGGGTAGAAAATTGGTCTGAAAATTACCTGTGCCAGCTTACCTATTAGAATAAAACAAATAGTACTAAATCTGTTGGCATGTGACTTAAATCCTGCTCCTCTCTCTCTAGCCTACAGAGAGGAATGTAATTCAGATTGCAGAGGGAATGCAAAGTCAAGGTCTGCTGGAGTTAGTTGTGCTTATTTCTTCCCACAAAGCACGTTCACCTGGCTGGTTCTGATGCTCTTCTTTTGGCATTTAATAGTTCATTATTTGGAGCAGCAGCGCTCTCTTTTTGAGAGTGTGAGCATGGAGAGTGGGTCCAGAAAAAAAGAGAAAAAGTAACTCTTACCCTTTCCTACTACTGCCACTTCCTCCATTATGCACGGCTCACCGTAACTGTTTCACCAGTGAAGTAGTTATTCTGTACCAACATTAAATACCTAGGACATTCTATGTACCCTCTCTGGTAGCATTAACTTGTGATGTACATTGTGATAGAGCTGCTGTGAGCCCCCCCTTACCATACAGATCTACTGAGCATGCTTGATGTGACATGGGGCTGATTTAATGGGGTTTTATCAAGAAAGTTTAAAAATGTCTTTTAGCACCCACTTCTCAAGTTCTGCACAATTAAAAAACCGAATATACTTGCCAGCAGCCTACATTACGGAGAAAAAGAATTATAGCATTCAATCTGTGTAATAGCTTGTAAAATGAAAGCTGCAGATTACGTTTTAGTCACTGGGGGGGGGGGGGTCTAAATTAACTGCTTTGACCAAACTAGGAAATTCCAAGTTAAGTCTGAAAATCTATTTTAAGAGTCATATCTTATCCCTGACCATTTAGAGAGCAAAACTGTGATGTAAGATGCATCTGCACAGCCTTTCAGTTTAATTTTCTTTTCCTTTGTGAGTGTGTTGATTGCTTTTTCTTCAGAATAAAGTCTGGGACTATTAAATGTGCAAGTTACGTCCATATGTAAAAACCCTGAGTGCTGTGTTTATTTCTCTTCATTTGAGTTAATAAGCACATCAGGAAGTATAGGCTGAAACTTGAGGTAGTTTCAGCAACAGTTTGTTGCTTGATAGCATAACTGCCCTGTGGGGTAGACACCAGCTAATTCCACTCATTACTGGTAGTTTTGTTGTCTCTTCTTCCTAAACATCCATGGAATCACAAGAAGAAAAGTTGTTCTGCAGATGAGTTGGAAATAATTCAGAAAATTTACTGAGAATTTACCAAAAATCTTAACATCCCCCAGGAGCACATGTAGTGCCAGTACAAGCACAAGTACTCCTAGTGTGGTACAGGTATAAGATGAGAAAAGTACAGTTATTCCAGTTGACTTTGCACTGGTGAAACACTTCTGTTTGTCTCGTACTGTATACTTAGTTGTATCATAGAGGCCAACAGAATCAGCTTTAGAAATAAGACCAGCAGTTGTAACCATCTTGATTTCTATGTCTGATGTGTGTTTGGGTGCTGGAGCATACAATGTATGAAGAGGGGAGAAGAGGGAATAATTTCCGACTTCCACTACCCCGTGGTAAGTGACAGTTGGAGGTGTGCAGTGAAAGAATGAGAAACAGTGGACACAAGTTGCAGCCAGGCACAAGGAATAAGTTTTTTGCTTTAAGGGTGGTCAAACATGAAGGCAGATTACGCAGAGAACTTGTGGGATCTCCGTTCTTGTGGGCATTCAAAATGTGAAAGGAGAAGAGCCTGAGCCAACCTAATATAACTTCAGAATTGGCCCCATGTAGAACCATATGACCACCATTAGGACTTTCCTACCAACATTATTCTGTAATTACATGATTTTGATTTTTCTTTTTTCAATGGATTTCTGAATGTCAGCAAATACCTCCATTTATTACTTGTTCAACGTGCAAACCCTTATGTATGTGGAAACGTGCAACTGGCTGTACTTGTGCATGGAGAGGGTTCATAATGTAGCAGAGGAAAATCTGTGTTCTCCTGGGGTTTCTTTGAGCACAGGGCACTGCCAGTTCCCACTCTGCTACACTTCAGCACAACGCCACACCTCTCCCCTGGAGCACAGCAGGACCCATCTGCCAGGTGCACGCAGCTTTGGAAAGCATGATGGAGTATGAAATTCACTGAAGAGTTGCCTAGCATATAGGGTCCTTCCATGAGCCACTGGAGAGTGAGGTATTAGTGCTAGTAGCAGGTTGAAGTGAGGGAGTCCTACTCAGTGTGCCAAACTGAGGCAGACTCTCCCCTCGATGGCTGGTACCGTAGTGGGAAACGGGAGACCGAAGAGTAGAAGTGAATCTCGTGCTGAATGCAGCTTGCGTAAGACTTGGCAGGTTTGCTTTGGCTGTGTTTCACACGGAAATATGTTACTCTCAGTTGATCCCAAATATTTAGTTCAGTCACTGTGTTCACCCTGGAGCAGCTCCACATTCTTTCAATGAGTGTGACATGCTGCAGAACAAGCACTTGCCTCCAGTTACCCAGGTTAAGCCATTTAGAAGAACTCTGCAGGCACAAAAAAAGGCAAAGTTTGCAGAGAAGTTCAGCTTCCAACAGGCTCAGAAAAAAATGGCCGTTATTTCAGAGAATTTATATTGATGTTTGGTGTCCATCATGGATTTCTTTTCTACTGAAGTCTCCTCTCATTGTAACTTCACCAAGTCCTCTCTGAACAGTTAACTCTGAATATTCTTCTATTCCATGAGCAATCTGGGAGGTGCAGAGGTTCCACATAGGGATGCTTTGTTTCTTTACTTGCATAGCTCCCACTCATTCATTTTTTAGTGCCTTTGCAGTTCATTAGGAGTAGCAATTGCACATCCAAAAACAGTCTCCTCTTGCTTTTTTGAAATTGAAAATAGTGGCCATCTGGTCTCAGAATGGATTTCTCCTAAATTTGGGTATTAGCCATGTCACTGTATTGTATTTTCAGTGTTGTGTTTGGAATTAAATTCAATGATCTAACAGGATATCTGAACCTGAAAAAAAAAAAAAAAAAGATACTATAATAGCCTTCAGATTAGATAAGTACTTTCAAAAAGGGTTTAACATCTGTTTGACAGAGAGAACACTATAGTTTTACAAATCCATATGCAATTCTCTTTGTGAAGGCAATCCAATATGTTACCAGCTTTTTACAAATTGTAAGTGTGCTTTCTTACAATCGTGCTGTTGTTACATTTTTAGCAGTCTCCCGTGTCTGAGTGTAAGTAACCTGAAGACATGCAGAAATTTCCATTAGCTTCTTGCATGTAGTTTGTATGCTTTTTGGGCTTCTTGGTCAGCTGTTCCAATGGCAGTCAATCAGTATCACATAAAAAACTGTAATGGGAGTTTGGGGGTACTATTTACAATAGGAACAAGATTAAATAATGCCTATATAATTTAAATGGGGGTCAGGCTGGTGATGGTGGCTTTTTTGTGCTTTTTAAAATTATCTTTTGTTCATCAGTCTGCTCTGTATGTGTATTCAGAATTAAGCTGCAGATCCTTCCTTTTAATAATAGGAGTCATTCTTTTGGAAACCTTTTACCCTTTCAGTGATACTGATAGTTATAATGCCTTGCAGGATAACAGGAACGTTGGTCTGCCTTATGTCACCAGCGAAGTTATTTAATGAAGTTGTGAATGTCAAAATCCTGCTGATAAACGATCAAGAGGAACACAGCTTGCGGTTCAAACTTCAGACTTTATTTACAAGACTAACAGTAGAAGCTGTCTCTCTGACAATGATATTCTTCATCTGTGATCACTGAGAGACAATAAACATGGGCAAGAGGCATTTTTTGAAATATTATAGGATTCTTAAGCATGAGACATGCTAGAATTTATTCTGTGACTCCGTTAGGTGATGAAATACTGCAGGCTTCTGATACAGGTCTGCATGGCTTGCTAGAAACAAACCATGGTAACAAATTCCTCTCAGGTTATTATTGCTTAATTGTGAATGTAATGTGTTCAGTGCTAAAAGATTAGACAATGTCTTTCCCACTATTGTCCAAGTAAAGCAGGCCTAGTCTAGACACTGCATGTTTTTAGGTAGCAATTTGACAGGGCATTAATTGCTCTTTCAGGAGGTCTAAGAATATTTCTCCTAGAGGTGAGGAAAAAAGTATGATATGGACATTGAAGTTAAAGACCTTGCTACTTGGATAGTATCTTTAACACTGCACTCCCTTAATCATCTCTCTTTCTTTCTTTTCCCCTTGTGTATCTTGCTAGAGAAAGCAATGAAATCACTTTCTCCTGTGCTTCGTCGTCTCCAAGAATAAGGTTAACTAAACACCAGTACTGAAAAGTGCTTTGAGATTTACCAGTAAAAAGCTCTACTGCAAGATTGTTTATTAATAAACATAAGAACACTCAAGAGGGATGCTGGTGTAATTGGTGGGGAAGAAAAATAATCTGTAATTTTACATGTGTTTGGTCTAGCAATTCCAGAAGGCGGCCTATGTCAAGAAATCAGTGACAGACTGTTAGTACTTGGATTTTTCATCTTACTGGATCTTGAGCTGTCCAGATTCACACATGGGCAAAGATCCTTGCACTGGTAGGAAACTGAGTATCCTATTTCTATAATAGACATAATTCCCCTTTCTTCTCAATATTGCCTGATGTGATCTGTATATTTTCATCTTTACAAAAAGGCTAAAATAGCCACTGGATTAAAAAAGAGTTAATTTTGCTACCTTTATTTACAGTACCGTAAAAATCTTGAAATATGTATAGCCCCCATAATGACTGCTGCTGATTAAAAATATACCAGTGTAGTATGTCATGTTGATGGCGTTACACTACTTCTGATATCCCACTACATTAATTTAGGATTAGTTTATATATCCGTCTACAGCACTACATTTTCATTTTAGTTTGTGATATTTGCTCTTAGATGGTGTTTCTTTAAACAGTGCGTATTACCTGTATACCTCCTGATCTGCTGTAGCTATTTGCCAGTTTCTGGTTGGAACTCAGGAGCTGTGCTGACTGGGTTTTCAGACTGTGTCAGTGTTCTTTACATGGGAGTTTAGAGTACTAGGTTGCTAGCAATAGCCTTTGATTTTATAATGCTTTTGCTGCTTAGTCTTCAAAGTGTTAGTGATCTTCAAGGCATGCAGGCTCTCTGCTTCATCATCTTGTTTTTGAGGAAGACTTCAGGACAGTTTGAGGAAACGGTAAAACAGAATTGAGGAGGAGGGTTTTGTCATAGTCACCTCCTTTATCATGTTTATAATGGTGTGTTCTTCATAGTGCTAAAATGATGCTGCTTCTTACATGTTCAAATATGCATGCTTTGCTGCCTGTAGTCTAGGTGCCATGCTTTATGATTCTGTTTTGTGCTTCTTTCTTTCACTGGAGTCTTAAGAACCTCCCCCAAAATGACTCCAGTCAAACCAGTGGTGTCTGTTTCTTTCCAATAATAAAGTTAAATTAATAATAATATATTTAACATATAATAATGTTGTTCTAACAGTTCGCTTCTTATCTCAGCATTTTTCCCTTAAAGATAGAACTTTAATTATATACTCGACAGCAATTTTTTTTAAGCAATATTGCTAAACAATTAGATGACAGAATTAAAGTTACTTATAAACAAAAATCAGGCTAAAATACAAAATCCTTGATGCTCCAGTTAGGTTAGAGGATTATTACTCATTTGGTTGTTAGCAGGGTTGTGAGGCAATGATAATTTATTTGTGAAAATATATTTATAATTTATATTTCTGTATGTAATATATTCATAATTTGTTCATAGTTTCATGCTAAAGGATTTTACCAGTGAAGTTCTCAAAAAACAGTGTGTCATTTTCACAGGGGAAAAATTAGACCTTGAATGTATCAGTGGCCAACTAAAGCAGCTTCTGTAGACTGTTCCAAAAAGGCTGCTGCTTTCTATTTTTTTTAAAAAAAAAAAAAACACGAACAAACAAACAAAAAAAAACACCTGTAGTTAAACTTCACAGGATGATGTGTGTTCATCTGAGGATTTATTTTGAGAGCTGTAGAATGCATTTCAATATTTAAAGGGAGCATTTATGTGTAATACTCCTAAGCTTCCTAATTTGTCCTTGTCATCTTGGAAAGCACCTAACAGAACAAAAAGAATATTATTTGGTGATGCAACACCAGAATTTTCTGGCATTCAGTTATGTCTGACACTGTGCAACTTTTTTGGTATATCTTCAGAGAAGGGTGATGACAGAATTTTGGAAACTCTTTCTTAGCATGTGGTACAGAATACAGATAAGGCTATATGCATACTTGTTAGTTTATTGGCATAAATTTATTGGTAATTTGAATTTTTCTGAACTGAAGTTGAGCTGTTTTTAATAGTGAAGTGTCCAACTCTTGAATGTCTTCAGATATTCTTCATCTCTCCTGAGCTCCTCTGAGACACTTTTGCCTGAAATCCCATGTTTTGCCTTCAGTTTGATTCATATTTTTTTTGCATTGCTCTTCAGCAATGAGCGTTCTAATTCATCAGTTCATCCACAAGAGATAAGTATCTCTTTCTAGCTCTTCCTCTCTAAAATTTAGCCAACTTAACCTAAATAAATGCAAGTATCTAAAATTCTTCCGTTGTGGAATGAGTCTTATGAAACCATGATTCATTTAAGCAGACACCTATCCAATACTCTACATTTTAAAAGCTACCTACGCAAAAACAGTGATGGAGGTAAATACTTTTTATGTCTATGATACTTTTATTCAAAGATTTCAGTAAACAAAATAGAAGTGAAAACTTGAAATTTCAGGAAATGGAAATTCTTTCCTCATTGCTAATGGGAGAATGTCACTTTGGTATGAGTCTTGCTACTTGCTGTACCTTTGATGCTGTCCAGAAAGCATTAGCTGATTTTAGGAGAAAATCAGTTTTTGTAAGAAAATGTCCTAAAGACATATACTGGGCCACTTATTGGCTCTTCTCAAACTCATCTCATAAAGAAATTGTTTCCTGTGAAATGTTCTTGTGAATGCTTTAGCTAATTTAGTGTTAAACAAAATTGTAAGCTTCTGAATATTAAAATTTGAGAGTCTGAATTTTTTTTAAAGATGAATCAAATTTTTTGCCGTTCATATCGACAATCTATGTTTACTCACAAAGCCAGCCCCGACTTCCTCTACTTTCAGACACTATTTCAGAGGGCATTGTTTGGTTTTGAGTCAAGGCAGTGGCATCTCTCAGACTGTGTTTAACTAATACTGGGCACAATAGAAGGATATGTAATGAAACTACCCTAAAATCTTTGTTTCAGATGAGGTGCAAAACCATTGAGATTTCAGCTGGAAAAATTAGTGTGATGTCTATCACACTGAATTAACATGTCATCTGTTGTTGTTCAGTGTATATTGGTTAATACATGTTTGCCTAAATTTTTTTTTTGTAGAGTAGTAGCTGAGGGAAGGTATTCTTTTCTAAATGGCTAATGGGTGCTAATGAATCATCTCGTTATACTGAGTGATCCCTTTCTGTATCAGTTGGCAAAATACGCTGCAAGAGGAGTATCATCTAACTCTTGTGGCCCAACAGATCATTTCATAAACTGTATTCTAGAAGATGTGTTTCTTTGTAAAACATGTTGCCTGCTTAAAGGAGGATTCTCCTTGGATTCTACTTTGATATCACAAAGGAGAAAAGTACGTAGGGAGGGCTGAATCTAGCAGGTGTAGTCCACTGCATGTCCTTTTACTTGAGGTATTTTAGTAGGTAGCTTATTAATGAGTCATACTTTTAGCAGGATAATTTTTAGAGGTAGCACATGTCAATTAGATTATCTGTATTTTACATAGGGACAGGAATGGACGATTTTCCCCCTACATGGCTGATGCTGTTAAAGTTGCTGGAGTTAAAGCAGTGCTAAACTGACCCACCTCTCTAATTTCACTGGTAAGTGAAGGTATGAGGCAGAATAGCCAGTAGATGTCAGTAAACCCAAATCTGAATGAGAGAGGGCTGCAAATATTCTGCCTTTTGGGGAGTTGGGCTGTTCAGTGTTGAAGTGTGATTTACATGGGTGGTAAAACATGGTCAAGTGTCTCCTAAAGGACTTGATTGCTGCATTTATTTGTGCATCTGTAGTATATGGAATAAGCTGATTCTTTTTCCTTCTTTTTTTTTTTTTTTTTAATTTTAAGCATCTTTCCACAGGTGGAAGGAGGAATACTGAATTTGTACCTGCAAACTCAATCTAGTGGGTGGGCAAGGCTACTTCATTGCAGTGCTTGACTTCAGTGGCAACCCATAGAGAGTATGACTGGGAATGGGGGAGAAGAACTGCAGCAGTAAATCCCAGGAGTTTACCCCTGCCCAAGCCTGCACTGCTTTGCTCAGTCCTTGCTATCCCTCCACAGACAGAAGGCAACCAAGGGAACCATTATAGCCGTACATCACTTTAAGGCACTGATAGGAGTTACAGGAAAATTTGGCTATAAAGTTATTTTTTTTCACACTGAGCACTGACAGAGTTTAAGATGAGTTTTAACACTGGCGCTGTTCAAAATTGTTGTGTTCAGACAATCCAGCCTCTAATGCTGTTCTGGTTGCAGAGAATGGACATCATCAGCAGGTCTGATAAGAATAAGAGCATTTTAGCGACTGAGTATGACAAAAGTACTTCTCAAAAGGCTTTAAAGAACAGCTGAAGGGAAGGTTGCAGCATGGTGATGCATCTATAGTAATTCTACCACAGACTATTAATACACTAGGATAACTGTTGAAGGAATTAATAATGGATTCAGGCCCTTCATATAAGGAGGGTAGACACTCCTTTAAATGGATCCATCAGAGAAACTAATGGCAGTACCTGTCTTTTCTGTAAAATTTACATATTTTGAACAGGAACCATGCTGGGAACAGGCAGTCCTGGGGTCTTTACCCTTGGTTTTGTGAGATCTCTTATGAATTCATTCAGTAGTCTCAACCTCAGGATGGAAAGGGTGATTTTCGTGACCTTTTAACTTGGTGGTTGCAGCAGACTCATGCTGGAAGAAGAATATCAGACATCTCCCATGTCTGAATGTGATTCAAATCATGAAGGTGTTAGCTTACAGACTGGTCTCAGCTGAGCATCTAACACATCTGTGTTTAAAAATATCATTTAAAATACTCCCTTACTTGAAAAAGGAAGGGTTTCTTTGATTGGTTTTGGAGGCAAGGCAGTTCTGAGGCAGAGAGTGAGGCTTTCCCTCTTTGGTGCCCTGAGATGTTTGTCTGTAGCACTGAGTCAGCTGTGCTAGGTTAGGGAAGAAATGGGGTGTCAGATACGTCTCTGCTAAGCATTTCTGGTGAGCAAGCTCTGGGTGCTTGATTGCCTAAACGTGTTGTGGTTTTGGGTCGCCATGCTGAGATGTTTTACCTTGTATTATGCACTGCATGTGAAACCTGTAGGATTCAGAAATCTGCAGTAAGCATACGTTTCTATACTGGCTGTTGAGTGGAGGGGCTACCGAACAGTGATCTGTGATTGAGGCCTTTGCACAGTGGACTGGGTGCTATCAACTGGGTATGTAATTCTCCTGTGATGCTAGTAGAAGCCATCCATCCATATGTGTGGTAAATGGCAATGGGAAATGCAGGAAGAACAGTACATTTTTTATTATTACTGTTGCTGCTTGCATCCTTTAAGAAGGCTATTTTAACTATACTTTAGAAGAGCTTCAGTCACTTTGGCAAAGAGAAGAATGAAATAATTTTTTTTTAATGTGATTTTTGAAGGACTTCACTTCTAGTATGTGCTTCTTTCACCTCAGTGCTCTACCTCAACTGTCTTGGTCCTGCTTTTCATACCTGCAAGCAAATTAAAGCAAGTCAGAAGTAATTTATTAAAACAGAACATTATTTATCTGCTTGCTTAAGGGTCAGCAAAGTAAATGGTAAACAAGAAAGCTTCAAAGCACATCTTTTCTCTTACATAAATCTTGATCTTTTCTTCCAAGCTTTAGGAAATGCTGTTCAGCTCAACTGCTTTCACAAACAACCCACAAACTACAGGTTTTTCCTTTTCAGAACTCTCTCAGGCTTCTGGTGATAGCCCCATTCATCTTCATCACCAGCCTGCCTTTCTTACTTTGCCTGCTTCCACATGGGGAGGAATGGAGAGGAGAGGAAAAAAAAAAAAAGTATTTGCTAGGGTAGATGTAGTCATGTAGCAATATTCTTCAATTAATAGTTCCAGACATCATCAATGAAAAGACTTTACCTGCTTTGTTTAGGTTTGTTCAGTTTCCTGACACCTTCATCCATGTCAGCCTCCTGTGCTTTAAAACTACTGGACCATGTAAACTGAGGTGCATATGATGTATTTTAAATGTGTAATATAAATATTTAAGTGAGGCAAGTATTGTTTTCCTTTTTCAACACTGCATTTGTCTTCTTGTATCTCTTACGTGTTGATTTGTTGTGATAGAACTCATGCACGTTAGGTGTATTTGAATTAACATAAGGTTCCAATAATTTAAGCTATATAAGAAAAAGCCTATTTTTGGTCTAGCAGGTTTTATCAGGAAAGAAAATCCTGGCCTTAGGTTTTCCTGTAAGTCTCAGTAACCATGGCAGAATTGAAACGTTTAGAAACTAACATGCTGTTAGGTGAATATGAAGACAGTTCTTTTGCCTTTGCTTCTAAATTTTGGTTCCTTTTAAAAGAAAAAAAAAAAAGTGGTACAAAGTTATTACCATTGTGTATGTATATGTATATGGTTTTATATTGACATTGTGTCTTTTACCTGCAATTTTCCAACAGTCTGGTAAAAAAGAAAGTGGCAACAAGCTTCACAACAAATTTTGTAAGGAAAAATAAGACTGCAAATTGAACTCACATAAACAAACAGTGTGTCAGGTGAAGTTGTGTTGGATCAACTGTGCTGCTGTGAGTGAGCTGAATGCGATGCAAATGTCTGTATTGCTTCCATATTACTTACTGCAAGTACTATGGAAATGTGTATTATTGGGTGAAAAACATTGTGAAGTTGGAATGAATGAACTTGGGACGAGGGTCGTCAGTTAGAGTTGCTGAAGAGAGTGACAAGTAGATAGTCTACAGTGATTGAATGGTGTGTGATTACATGGCAGTGAAAAAGCATCAAAGAAGATTACATCTCAGTCCGGGGAGGTCTGAAGTAATCTTGCAGCATGAAAAACAATTATACTGTACTAAACCCAGTGAACGTAATAGAGACTAAATTCATAATGTTGCTTTATAATTATATACATAATTAAACCAGAAATTTAGCTAGTTGCATTTCAAAAAAAATGCATAGCTGAAGATTTGAAAGTGCCAAGTTAAAAGCATGCCTATCAGTTTCTGAATTTCTATATAAATTTTGGGTTTCTTATTTCTATTCCATTTTATTTTATTTTTCCTAAAATTGATATTCTAATGGCAGCATTGCAAATGGAAAAAAAATCTCTGCCTTTTGTCCAGACATGAGGAAGCTGAAATCACTTCGATATTTCAGCAAAATGCAGTCTTGCTTCCAACCTGTGAACATATAACAACCTGCCAGTACATAAAGGGGACTTAGAAGAAAGCTGGACAGGGACTTTTTATAAGGGTTTGTAGTGAGATAACAAGGCTTTAAACTGAAAGACAGTAGTTTCAGATTAGATATTGTGAAGAAATTCTTTGCTATAAGTGTGGTGAGACACTGGAACAGGTTGCCCAGAGAAGTTGTGGATGCTCCCTCCCTGGAAGTGTTCAAGGCCAGGTTGGATGGGGCTTTGAGTAATCTGATCTAGTAGGTGTCCTGCCTGAGGCAGGGGGTTGGAACTAGATGATCTTTAAGGTCCCTTCCAACCGAAACCATTCTGTGATTCTGTGATTTTGCCACTGTTCCAAAGAAGTCAACTTTAGGATCTATTTCTCACAAAGTCATTGTTTTGACCATTGTTCACTGTGAAGAAGTTCCTTCTCTTGGGTTTAACCAGCTTGCACTTTTAGCACTTGTTGCACAAGCTGTTCTCCTTTTGAGACAACAAGGTACACAAAAAAAGCAAGGCATCTTTGCTGCTAACAGAGTCACAGTGCAAATGAATTTTGTTCTCATGACATGTTTCTCCCAAGGGAGATAAGATCACACTCCAGAGGTAATCGGGATTTTTTTAATGAAGCAAGTTAAAATGTGAATTTTAACTCCAGCCTCTTTTTCAAGCAGAGGAGATCCTATTACCCTTTTATTCTCTGTGGGGTGCCCCACTGATGTGAATAACTCCTTACTGCAAGAAGCTGGCAGCAGAACGTGACCCAGCCAGCCCTCCTCATTAGAGGGACTGCAGCCACGAATTGTTCTCTGAAGATGCAACTGGAGGAGGTATCTCAAAATTTTCATCAGAAGCTGCAAAATTATCTTGCCCTCTGCTATGAGGCAGAGGTTAGCTTAGAAAGCATAAGAGACATGACTGAAGCCTGTCCGGGCTTAAGCAGGAAGGTTGCAGAAACATGCTTAAGCCAATTTTCCCTGAATCATACTACTTCTTCTGCAGGGTTTGAGTTAGACAATTGGCAGTAGTATGCCTAATGATGTGATGGAGACCTGCCCCAGTAAAAGGGCCCTTCCTGACAGAGGTGGTGATGCTCCACTACATTCTGAACCCTCTGTATGAGAGATTAAGAGAAATATGGTTTTCTCCTTTAACAACCAAAACTGTGACTGAATATAGTGCTCGTTCGTGGGCCTCTATCTACTCACTCAACACTTAAGTCTTTCAGGGACACACATCTTCCTCCTGTGAATGCTGAAGGTTAGTTCTAACCTCAGAAAACCTTCCAGAGACCTGCTTATGTAATTTTATATTTCTATGTGCTGCATAACGCTATTTCAAAGTCCCAAATTTATGTGATTGGGCCTTTAGGGTAAAAAAATAATATGCTGGAAGTCCTAACCACCATATTGGGTGAGTACCCACATTCAAATTATTATTTGTATGATTAATATATTAATATTGCAGCAGCCTTAGAGAATTTAGTAAAATTATCTTCCTATCTTCTTTATTAACAACTGTCTTCATATGTGTGTTACCATTTACAGGTCCCTTCTTGTCCATAGTCCGTACTGAACCAGTATAAGTCTTCCAGTTTTCCCTCATAATGCTGTGTTTCCGAACACCTGATCTGACCATTTCTGCTGCTTTCTTCTGGGCTTTCTCTAATCTGCCTGTCACTGTCTTACTATGATTTGGGCAATAACAGGCATGGTATTCCAGCTGTGTCAGCACTAAGCAAGCACATCAGAAGGCTGACTTCTGAATGCCTATGTGCACCATCATCATGCTGTTGGTCACTATTTATTCATAATCTGCTGTTGCTCATGCCACTACTAATTTGTTGGCATATATGATATCTTCTGCTCAAGTATGCTTAAATATATCAAATTTCATTGGATTGAATTTGGGCTGTTCCTCGAAATTCCCAATATTGCTGAGTTCTGAACCTTCCTCTGGAATATCCACAATTCTCATCCTTTCTGTTCCATCATACATTGGAAAAGACTGAGATGGATCTTGGGTGAAACCACAAAGAGCTCTTTTTGGATAACCACTTCATTTTGACCAAACCCTATTTTTAAGTCTGAGTGAGCTTTTTTTGAGCACAAATGTGCACTTTTATGAGGATTTCATCTAGACCATGTTGCCTAAATCTATGGGAAGATCATACAGATTTCCTTACATTATGGGTTACTTTATATAAAGCTAACCTTAATGACCTACTTAAGAGTTAGAATTTATGTTTGGGAGATAAAGAATTCAGTCATATTTTGGGGACTTAGCAAAAAAATGCCAGAGTGCTGCAGTACTGAGCCACAAATTGAATGTTCTATTTAAATCTTTCTTCAGCAAATCTCCTGTAACCCAGACCCACGTCATTCATATTCCAAACCTTGTCAGAGTCTGATTCACTCAAAATTTTAAAACTCTTTTATTTTTTTTTTTTTATTTTGGAAGTCGAGAGAGGCTTCAGTCATTTTAGATTTATTTTCTTCTACAAGTATTTTAGGCAGTCAGTGAAGCAAGCGTCAGGTTATTATTGTGGTGTAGGCTATACTGAAATAGAAAAAATACTGAATGCTCAAACCTCCGTAAACCTACTTTATTGAACATATAGAAAACAGTGAATCTTCTGGGAAGGCAATGTTTTGAATAAAAAGTTAACTAAAAAAAAAAATTCCAAGTATATCTAAAAACATACATGAATATCCTTGTGTTGTTGTTTTTCACGAGGTGTGTTCCTTGATTCCAGCACAGCATTTTCAGTAAATCCTTCTGTCATTGAGGTCTTTGTGGCACAACAGAAGAGTCTAGATGTAATTTGTAAATAAATCCAGCATTCAGTTGACAAAACCACCAGGTAGACTAGCAAACTGGCTGGAATTCCTGGCTGGATTCAGATCTGATGAGGTAATGCTTTCCGGTTTGACAATCTATGCTGCAGAAATTAGATGTTTGCTTTCAGTGAATGCAGAGCTTTACCTTTATTTTTTGCAGAGTATTCTTACCCTTGTCTTTTAAAACTGCTTTTTTTTCTCTTGGTTGGGTCCTTCTTCATCCAGTTTTATTAGGACTTGAAGCTCATGTTTTGAGACTTAGGAGAAGTATTTTCTTACAAAGGGACGTTCAGAAAGTTCATTCATGGTTACATGCATCATTCATGGTTTTTAGTCAGATCTAGTCTCCTATTTGTTTCAAAAGCTGGCTCCCAAAATATTTCATTGTGTAGAAAATTCCCCAGAGCACATTCCTTTTACAAGTAATACAGTCTTTTATAGGTCGCTTCTAATTTGGACATTTCACTGAACACAGCTGCCACAATTAGAGTCAAATTTGTGATTTTCTCCATTGTATGGTACCAGTGTGAATGATGCATAAACACAGCTGGCCTGAATGCAGATTTCTTCACATCATGATGCCTATCAAGCAGCAGCAGTTCTCAGAGGCACTGACCCACAGAGGCCAAATTAAAAATCAAATTAAGCATCACAAGTGCAACTTCATTACTATTCACACTTTGAAAATCATGAACAGATAGGATTTATTTAAGAAAATTGACCAAATGTCCCTGACTGAAGAAGTGCACAGGTCAATGTAAGGTTTCATCATACCACAAAACATTTAGGCATCAACTCTTCACAGCTGCTGGAGGTGTAAGTATTCTTTCAAAGGAGCTTTGTACCTGAAAGGATGATGCTGAAAGAGTCTCTTTCCCCATGTGTGTGCTATTAAATAAAAATACTGATTTTCACTAAAACAGCATGAAAGTTCTGTTAAAATTTTATTAAAGTTACTTATTTTTGCAAGTGCCAGACTACAGC
>NW_008619468.1:17759-19164 GCF_000691845.1 Merops nubicus | reverse complement strand
AGGAATTGCATATTCTTGGTACTTAGTGTTGACAGATAAAAAGTCTTTCCAAAATTTTAACAGGATTTTGAGTGTGTTTGGAATAAAATTGTTCTCCCATCAAAAGTGGTGGTAGAGGGAGAGATTATGAGAAGAAAGCAATCAAAGTTGAAAAGGATTTGGGAAAAGCCTCGCTGTGAAAAACATTCAAGCAGACAGAGGGAATGGACTTCTTGGTCAAAGGATGAGCAGAGGATGACCTGACAGTGCCAGCACCAGGGGTTCAGGTGGAAAAGACGGGACTGGGCTAAAAGAAGAACACAACAGTTAGGCAGAAAAAGCCAATCCAGGCTAAGTTCTTTGAGGAGGAGAGACTGGGAAAGCTTGAAGCCTCTGCCTGTGATGTGGATTGAAGGGATAGTGAAGAATCAAGAGTAAGAAAGATAGCAGTGGAGCAAAAGGAGCAAGGCCAGGGGAGCACATTACCAATGCAATCCAGATGTCTTAGAGAAAGTGAGAGGTAGTGGATTTGGACTACACAGGAATGGAGTGCTTGTTTTTTCTGTGAAATGCCTGTTAACCTGATGTGAAATTTGAAAGTTTATGAACGGCACAAGGCAGCTCCAAAAGCAAGTTTCATAGAATCATAGAATTGTTTTGGTTGGTGGAGACTTTTATGAACATCAGGTTCAACCATTAGCCCAGCACTGCCAGGCACCACTAAACCATGTCCTTCAGCACCACATCTTCAGGCTCAAGGCAGTTAAATTTTCCTTCTGAACCTGGTTTCCATATCTGCCATAACTTTTATATAAGATTACTAGATAAAACTTTTGAGCCCAACCTCCACAAATGGATAATGCTTGCATTCTTCTTTTGGGTGCTCAGCTGAATTTGTTAACTCTTGGTTTCTGCCTGCTGGAAGTGAGTGGAGATTTATACCAGAATTTCCAAATGACACAGCTCCTCGTATGACAAACAGAAGCAGTTATAATCCTATCTCAGTTAGAGGATGTTCTGCCAATGACCAGGCCCAACAAGAATGATACAGCCAGCAGGAAGATGAACCAATACACAGACTGTATTGTAATAAGAAACATCGTGATGTGAATAACCACTGGGCGTACAAACAAGTCAATCAGCTGGTACATGATCGACACCACCCCCAACGATCCCACAAAAGATGTGACTCGGCCCACAACAGGTGGTACAAACAGTGAGCTGAGGTTTCCCATAGTTGGCATGGGAAACAGCCAGACCAGCAAGTTAAATACATAAGAGAAAGGTGCCCACATGGCAACTCTCACCCGATCAGCCTGCGTTCATGAAGGTCTAAACAGACCAGGGCCCAGCTCCAGGGAGAGTCAGGAGGTCTGCCCTGAACCAGGAAGCTCTGTGGAGTGCACTCCACAGACAGACACTCCTG
>NW_008619468.1:16462-17685 GCF_000691845.1 Merops nubicus | reverse complement strand
GCTCGGGCGCGCCGGGCGGGCCCGGCCGCACCCTGGGGGGAAGCTCTAAGGCAAACTCACCTCCTCTGTATGAAGGGCTGTGGGAATCACCCATATGTCAACCTTAATCTGGGGGCTTGGGGTTCAAACCCCAGCATTTCAGAGGAGCATTCAGAAAATAAATAATTTTATATTCTGTGAATCTTTTGAGTATCGCAGTGATGAGCTGTGCTGAAAAGCCCAGGAGGATGCTAATTCTGTTACTGCAGCAAAGCTGGACAGAAGGCAGTAAATATGGGGGCACAGGACCACATATCAGCCCTGGAAGAGGAAACAGAAATGAGTTTGTCCAGCTGATTTTCAGCAGAGCACTCGTCCTTCCTGTGGACTGAATACAGCAGTGGTCCTGAAGGGCAAAACAGTGTGTGAATATGTAATTATAAGACTGTATCATAATGGGTATACCCAAAGGGACTGTATTAATTTTGTACAGGCAACCTTTCTTCTGACATTGCCTAACTCTGAAATGCATGATTAGTGACTGTAAGCAGGAGCAGAGGGACTGCCCTTTCGTTAGTTCTCCTGTGTTTGAAGAAACACCCAGTACCAGCTCCAAAGTATTAATCATATTTCCTATGCAAGAACAGCCCTGAAAATTTTCACTCCTGGAGTTTTAGGTTAGTTTGTTTGTTTTACTAAGACTGTAAAATTTGTATTTAGTGTAGGATTGTATTAACTGTTTCAGCAACTTCAGGTTAAATAGGTATTTAGCACATGAGTAACAAGGTCTGTAGGACAGCTCTGAGTGATGCAACAATTTGCTTTATAGTGTGCAGGGCCAGGCAAAGTAAAATTGCTTGTTTAGTATTCAAATCTGCTATCAGATACTCTTTGCAGTCCTTTCTCAAATAACTCCTAGAGTTTGCTCAGAGTCCCAGGCTGCTCCGGAGTGGGAGAAGGTGTTTCTGTTTCTTTCAGTTCTGAGGCTGTGATACTCTCTGAGGTGGCTGTAACAAAGTGATGGGTATCCTCATTAGGGGAGAATGAGTGTGGAGGTCCTACAGCAGACCCTGTTTCTCTTCTGGATTCTGTGTCTGTGTCTCTCTGCAGTAAGATGCTCCATGTCTCTTTCCCAGTCAGTGATGGTCATCCAGGAAGACCTGCAAGAAGGTCACTTGATGACTGTGAACATCCATGTGACTAAAAGTGGGTTGTAATTTATATGACTGTCATAGTGTACTATC
>NW_008619468.1:0-16431 GCF_000691845.1 Merops nubicus | reverse complement strand
CTGCCCTACCACAGAGATTGGTACAGGGTTCAGGTTTGGTGTTTCTTCCTCTGTGTGGATCTGATTAGCAGCAGTATTATCCTTGCCCAGTATTCTCACCCCATCATACTACAGTGATCCACTGGGTTCAGTACAACGTGTCATTCTTTTATAGCTGCACTTGAATTTTGGGGCAAATATTTAGCAAAAAAACTGAAAATTCAAGAACATTTTATGAATCCACCTTTATTTTACAGAGTTGTTCCTCTAGGAGAGGATTTTTTTTTTTTCTTTCCGTTCAGGATTAATTATAAAGATTCTTCAATTTTTATCAATGCAGTATTTTTGAAAAGCAATTTAAGTCCAAGTTGAGGTATTTGTTTTCAAGTCAAACGCATAATTAATTGGGCTTTTTTTAGCTTCCAATTTCAGTCATCAGAATTTTTTTTTATTCTATTTCATAATAGACACTGAGCAGTTCCAGCAAGCAGAGTTATGGAGTAACTAACTGTACAGCAACTGTAGCTCACAGCACTATTACTTTTTCTTATCAGAAGTGGTGTGCTGTAGCTATCTTCCCATTATCTCATACTGAAAGGGCCAGATGAGGTTTGAGACATACAGGCATAAACATTACAGCCACTGGATCCCATGGAGGGACAACTGGTATGTTCATACAGTTTTTCCCATTTTGGGGCATGTAAGATCATGCAGTACAGTCTGTATCTAACAGACTACTTTTGAAATCATAGAATCATTTGGGTTGGAAAAGACCTTCAAAATCATTGAGTCCAACCAAATGCCTTGTGAAGAAGATTGATAAAATTTATAAAATTTCAAAATAGGGATGGAGAGTAACTCTGTAGTATCAAATGACCTCTTCTGTTTTTCATCACCTCCAGTCTACACTCACCACAATCTGGTTTCTCTTGCGTGCATTTATTCTTGGTTCAGTAGATTTTTATGGAAAGTAACATGTAATACTCTGTTTATAAATCCAGGGGTATCTGAATCTCTTATTTTATAAAATTATTTAAAAACTGAAGCAGAACAGGCTATCTGAGATATGTAGCAAGCTAAAAGTTGTGACTCAAACATGAATTCACTTCTCTGGTACAAGATCATATACTTAAATGATAAAAGCAAATTTGACTGCAGTCTCATCTGTTTTGTGATGTGCTGACTACAAATCTGTTTCAGGTATTTGATGGCTGGAATAAAGAGAAGAGCTACTTCTGTCAGGAATAAAAGTTTCAATCTTCCCCAGATAACCTTTCCTGAATGCTTCTGAAAAACCACTTTCCCGTGAGATTCTCCAGATTCTCCTGAAAGCTATGCACTCTTCCTAATGGTCACACTTTCTGTCTTTCTCTGTCTTTCTCTGTCTTTCTCTCTCTTTCTCTCTCTTTCTCTCTCTTTCTCTCTCTTTCTCTCTCTTTCTCTCTCTTTCTCTCTCTTTCCTCCTTCCCTCCCTCCTTCCCTCCCTCCTTCCCTCCCTCCTTCCTTCCTTCCTTTAGTTTTGGTGGTTGTGTTTTTGGTGGTTTTTGGTGGTTTTTTTTTTGTTTTTTTTTTTTTTAAGAACCTAATGGTCATGAAACACAGAACTTGGCTCCAAAGTAGAGTAAGGCTGTGAATACTAGTTTGGCTGCTTGTACAGAGAAGCTATTGACACAAAATTTAGATTTTGGCTGTTAAAATGAGCTAGAAGTTTTGTTCATAGTGACTTTGATGACAAAATTTAATGGGAGCATAAACATAGTCCTTTCACATCATACCCCATGTTAAGAAAGTCTAATTATTCTCAGACACTAGGACAAAGTTTTTCAGAAAAAGGTAGTGAGAATCCAGTGAAGACCAAGGTCACGACTATTTCCAGTTTCCTTCTGATTGATAGGAGTTTGACTTAAATCTGGAAATTTTAGAATCAATGCTGCTGCCAAAAATTGCTCTGTAATAGTTCAGATTCTGTTATCTATACAAATGTAGTTTTTTGACTGTTATAATCTTGACCTCCAGAATTCATGGGCAAAATTAATTCTGTAGTTTAATTGCATAGCATATCAAAAAAGCATTTCATATAACTGCTTTGAATATTCAGTGATATTTTTTTTCCTGTTACACTGGGTACTTTTTCACTTTATAATATCTCTTGTTTTCACACTTTACCTTTTCTTCTACCTGAATTATTTTGTATCTTCAAATTCTGCTCTAATGAGTATGAATTGAAAAGAGCTGAAAAATGGGTCATTCCAAAACTATTTTGCTTAATTTTCTAAGCATTGCAAAACAGTGACTCGTTGTTGTACAGTAACTGAGAGCAACAGTGACTAAAGTGTGAAAGGCTTGACCTTAAATCTCTCTTCATGTGGGAGGATTTCTGCTCATATCTTTTGCCTTTAGAAGAGAATGTCTTCACCACCACCCTGCATAACATGCTGGGAAGGGCTTATCCAAGCCTCTCTTCTTGGAAATTGTTCCCTAACTCAACCTGATATGCAGTGAGAGAGAAGGAAGAGGGTAAGATCTGAATTCTTCTGTTTGTATCAATAGCAGAAACTGAGGAATGAACTGAGATTATAGGTCCTTACCTGGTTCTTGAGTCTTGTGAATGTAGCCCTTTGTTCTGCTGGCAAAGCAAAACATCAATTACTTACATATTCTGTTCCAGTATCACTCCCATTTCTTTTACTGAGCTGACAGCACCACTATTTTCTAATTATCCTCACGGACAGAAGTTTTTTTCTTTTCTGAAAAGCATTCTCATTTCTTTTCCTTTTAGTGTCTCCATTAGTTCAGCAAATTCCCTTTGAAAGGAGTAACAAGTTCTGTGTACAATATTGCAGGTGAAGAATGACAGAGTTATAGGGCAAACTGAGTTTCTGCTAAAAGTGGATACCACTTACGTATGAAGCTTGTTGTCTTCATTTCTCTGGGGTGAGTTCATAGAGTGAAAAAAGTTAAAGCTCAGATCTTCAGTGGCTTGTCCAGGAAATCCGTTTAAATCAGCAGGTTTATCACTTGGTTTTGTTTTTGTGAGTCTTCTCTTTTGGGAGGCGGGATCAACAGTAAATACTGTATGCCTTTGTAAAGGAAAGCATCATTTGGTTAAATGAGTGTGAGCAAAGCATAATACCACAGATTTTGCAAAAACAGTAGACCTTCATGTGTAGATCTGGTATATTCCTGTGTCTTTCTCCAATATAAAAGCTTAGTTGCTCCAGAGCTCTGTCTCAGGGAGTAGGATAACCAGCATCTGGCCTTAATTAAGAGAATTTTTCACTCATTTTTATCCTTCAAATATACAAGCTTCTAACCATGGCAAACATGCTCTGTAGCATAACTGCAAGAGTGGGAACAACCTATTTGTGTTTGATACCCCTGGAGTTACTTAACCCATGTAAACTCTATAAAAAATAAGCTGACAAGTTTTTATCAGATCTCATCTGACTACTGTTAATTTAAGCAAATGTATCTATGCATATTGAGTCAGAAACTTGGCTTCTAGTGAAACGTGTTGCTGTGAATGGTTATAATACCTTTATGGACTGCAATTTGGAGTTTGTTGCTACTTGTTGTTTTAAGGACATGAGAAAGTGAGGCTGTGATCCAGTCTGCCTAAATCCTCCCTACAATGGAATTAGAATGCTTTAAACCCTGCTGAATCCTCAACACTGATCCAGCCTGCTTAGTTAGTAAGGCTATTAAATCCATCAGGCAATGAAATTCATTAGATGCCTCCCATGTAGTCTGAGTGCTCCCTAGGCACTAACATCTTGTCAGTCTGTATGCAAAGAAGAGCCTTTCCTTCTGGGGAATTGAGTGCCAAAAGGTATATCTCAATCTAAGATAATGCAGAAAGGTGCCTGAACCCAGAAGCCCCAAATACTAGACTGTGCAATGCCTCTGTCTGGCTTCACCTTATATGAGGACCGTACTGTGAGGCAAAGGGATGGGATCAAAATTTCCTTCCCTGCTTATAAGCAATATGATAAGAGCATGGATTAATGGGAAATGCAAAAATAAGTTCTCTCACAACTGAGTGTTTTAACTAATAAGCTGGACTTGAGCTCTTGCAGCACTTGCTCCCTTTCAATGTGCTTGACACAGTGACATAGTGTCTAAAATTGCTCTTGGTAGAGTATTTACTAGGTCACTCTCCTGAGACATGATCTCATCTCTGACCAGGTTGAAGATAGCCTGGCATCACGTCTTCCTCTTCTTTCACACATTTTTATTGCCAACACAGTTCTGTGAAGTGCCACCACTCTGTGAATGAAGTGAATGGAGCTAACCAAAATTTTCCTTTATCTTCCTGTGATCTCAGTGAAAAAGGTGAGCCCCTCCTTTAAGCAGACTGGACTGATGTTGCCTGGAAAGAGCTGAATTCTATATATTGGCAGGAATAAAGGAAAAACATGTAAGCTAAGAAGACTGGATATACTTTTGCAAGTCTTCAAAGGTACCTGTATCTCCATTGACTTGTAGAGAAGCTGGGCAAACTAAACTGCCTTCCCTCGCCAAACACGTAAAACTGAAGTGATGCAATATCTAAATTTGAACAGACTGGATAATACCCTGAAAAACAATGTTCTGTGGCCAGATGGTTGAATGAAAATGGCATGAGTCTCCTGCGGTATGAATATTGCGAATGGCAAAAATTCATGTTACCCTTGCCAAGGAGAAATTTTGTATAATGAACCTTATTGCTGGAGGGAGGAGTCACATGTACAACCTTTTCTCAGACTCTACATGAACTCCTCCGTCCAGAAGGTACAACAGCCTACTTACTCCTTCTGCCCTGTTGTTATTGTACTCTTCTGTCTGAGCAATACAGCTTGAGAGCAAATAATTTTGACGGATCCAGGTGCATTTCTGTATTTCACCACCACTAGTTTATCATGATGTTCAGGGACAGAGAGCAACAGATCTGTATCTGACACATTTTGATATATCCCACCACCTCCACAGGGTTTTGTTTTGAATATTATTCCTAAATAACTGTGAACCTAAGCAGTATTTGCTAAAAGCTTGAGCATCTCACACATAGAAGGGGCTCTGTATTTTTAGGAGGGGTTGAGGAAGAAGTCATTGTGTGTGTTTGGGAGGTGGGGGAAGTGTTTTGTTTTTCCCCATTAAGCATCAAATTTGTGCATCCTGTTTTAAAGAACTGAATTATATACACCTAATTCCATTCGACTTACTTGAAAAAACCCACATGGACTTGATAAAATAATTTTTCACAGTGCAGAGTTTGGTGAAAGCATATGGTAACCTACTGAATGGAGCCTGTTCAGATTCCTTTGGAGTCCTTGGGTATTTGCCAGGGTCACCAAATGCACTGTCACTGTCTTGAGTTGAGGTCACAGATGCTGCTTTGCTTGTGTTCAGACCAAATTTAAATTGTTAAATATGGTGATCCTCCACATGCCAAGGACAAGCTTGGTCCTTCCTGTTCTCAGGTCCCTTGAATATATGTAATAAGCGTTTCTTTTATCTGTGAATTATGTGCTATTAAAAATATTTACCTTTTTTTGTCCAGTTATCTGGATAGTAGTTCTCTTTCTGCAAAAGCACATATATATTTTGAGTTTATACTATTTCTTTGAACAGTGAGATTCTAACCTGTAATCTCTTTTTATTACTGCTCTACATATTTTTTATTTCTAAGAGATATGTAAATTAATTATAATTTACAATACATAATAACCTCTAACACTTAAAATACATATATATGTGTACCCTGAGGATCTTTTCCAGTCAGAAAAAAAAGATGCTACTACTAATCTGTGTATACCTTTCTTTTTTGGGACCGATTACTCTAACCCTTGACATGGAGTTCCTGTATCTCCTTTTGAGGTTTGGCCTTGATGTGACATTATGGAGAAGCTGTACAAAAACTTTAAATTTTAGGGCATATGACTTCTATTCCTACACGTTTTCCCTTTAATGGTGGATATTAACTCAAAGGTTTTACTGCTGTATTTTCAAGGCACTTAGTGGTTCTGG
This sequence comes from Merops nubicus, assembly GCF_000691845.1. NCBI lineage: Eukaryota > Metazoa > Chordata > Aves > Coraciiformes > Meropidae > Merops > Merops nubicus. The sequence continues at coordinate 10,446 of NW_008619468.1, read as the reverse complement.
TGCAAGATATCTGACATCCCTGTTTGCTCCTGACCCTTTGTTAATGTAAGATTTGGCAGGTTATGTAGCCCCAGACTGAACTTTATGCCTCTTAAATATTTAACATCTTTTTATGGTGGTGGAATTCAGTTGTGATTACTGGTTAAAATAATCATTTGTCTAAATCATTAAAATTAAAATAATGTTTTGCTGCTTTTTTGACTTTTCGTATAGCACTGATGATGTTGCTATGAGCCTTGAAATAATTCTCTGCATGAGTTCATTTGATCCTTAACCTTTTGATTTTTATATAAAACACATTGACAGTAAGAGAGGCATTAAGTAAAAAGTTCATTGAATAGCCAGGTCACCTATTCTCTGGAGATTTCTCAGATCTGGCCAATAGCTTTTTCAACAGAAAAAAGATTCCTTCAGCTATTGAAGGTGAAGAGTAGGGACAGGGAAGGCTATTTGCCACCCCAAACAATACCTTGATGTGTCTGGGAATTAGGACCCTGGGTCCTGCACACCCAGCCTGCATGGTGCTGGATCAGGAGCCCATATAGATGTGCCAAAAAAGCCAGAACTGCATAATATATAATTTAGGCTAGTCTCTTAGCCTTAGGTCAGCGTCATGCTGGCTGCAGAAGGACAGATGATATTAGCCTGCTAAAATGTTGATTCCTTCAGATTTTTGTTTTGTTTTGTTTTTACCAGGATGAATGTTTGTTGTGCTTTGGGTCTTTTTCTGTAATCTGTGATTACCACAAGCTTTAATGTCAAATTTGTGTACAGTATTTTGTAACTTGGGGCTATGTTTTTATCTTAATTTGGAGAAATGTGACTAACATGTAGTTCTTTCTCTCTCCTCTGATATGCCTTCTAAGAAAACATCCCTACCTAGAAACATCTATCTTTCCACTTTGAAATGAAACTCTTCTTAAATATTGACTTCACCAGCAGCATGGGAATTGTGAGTTCTGAACATCTCTATTGATGATGTTGATCAAATGAATTTGTTTTATGGATGCCGTGGCACTGGTTTTAAATGACTAAGTGCCGTCTGGGAAGAAGAACAGTTACTGTTCTGTGATAATCTGAGAAAATCAGAGGTTTGGTGGTTTGTTCTTTTTTCTTTATTTAATATAGAATAGCCATCCTGTGGTAGAATTACAGAGACATGGCTCCAGCTGTGCTACTCGGCTTCTGTAAGCAGAATTAAAATTGCATATAAATAGTTTAATTGCCCTTCACTGTGTAATACTGCAAACTCAGGCTGTGACTATTTTTTTTTTTTTTAATGTATAAATACAGGACTAGCATATGTTAATGCTTTATGCATAGCCATTCTTATTTGTGTTGTGGGCTATGGACAGGAAGATGAAGTGTGTATCTCAAAAGACCTGCTTTTGGTATACATAGCTCTACAAATCTGGTACTTGACATTATTTTCATACCTAGGTTGACTCACTAGATTTTGTTTAACATTTTAAAAGAAGCCAACACTCACTGAATACAGAGTAGATGTTATCGACAGCTACTATAAATGAACTCTAATGGGGGTTATTGAATTTCATTTTACATATCAGCAACAGCTGGTCCATTCAGAGAGTTCTTATTCAGCTTCTTACAGTCCCAGGAACTTGAACTTTTTTTTTTTTTTTTAATATGACTGAGGGGTCCAACCTCAACTTGCTAATGAGAGTAGAAGCTTTCTGGTGCCATTGGGTAAACTATTAGAGGTGTGCAAAATCAGAGATAATGAAATATGATGGCATCTTGTATCATATAATTGAATGGACTGGTTTTGTTTTGTGTTCACAAAAATCTCCAGTAAAATGAAAAGGTGCAATCAAGATCATCCTTTACAGAAGGGAGGATTTTGGCCCTTCTGTGAAGCAACACACCGTAGATCAATCCGATAATATTTTTCTAAGGTGGAAGCTGTTTTAGTTATTGTTACAAAGAAATAGTGTGCTTGTGGCCATACTTAATCTTTATTTTGGCAGAAAATTATTTTGACTGCTATTCTAATTTAGTCTCCTCCTGAAGGGAAAGAAGGAGGAGAAAAACATCTACATTTTTTTTCTCTTTAGTGTTCACTTAAATGCGTATTCAACTGTGGAACTTCATACTGCTGTATCATCAAAAACCTGTTCAAAGTCTATGAAACTATGAATTTCTGTCATTTCATAGCCCAGATGATATTATTATTATTCATTTAGCATAATGGATAGATTGTGATTCCTTATGCTGAATAACCTAGATATCAGCCAGATACTATCACAGAGTTAACAAAATGGTGTAGCAAGCATAATATATGGCTTCCATAATGGAAAAGCATATGTTTTTCAGGTTTATAGCCAGATGAGGGAAGCACATTTAGTTCATCCTATCCTGTTAGGGGGCCGAGATAAAAGCATATGTGTTTTTCATGGAAAGAGGCAAACATCTGAGCATATTATGGCCATTAGCAATTGGGGTTTTCTGTCTATAGGTCAACAGTGACCTAAAGGATTCAATAAACTCCTCTCAGAAACCGTACCTTTTGTGTACAGTACTGTTATATTTTTCACCTCTACATCTGCAATAGCATATAGAGTAGAAGCATAGTCCTGTCAAGGTCCTAGTGAAATGAGTTGGATGGTTATTAAGATAAAGTATTCTTCAACTGGAATATAGCTGCTGTAGATAATAACATGATTTGCAGTGGCAGACTACGGTTCATGCATGTCATGGTCATGTATGTCTAAAGAATGATAGCAGAACATGAATTAAGTTCAGTCAGACCTGTAGTGCTGTCTTATTTTGATGAGTCTAGGTTGACTTCCTTTTTTCTTTCTTCTTTTTCTGTCTTTTTTTTTTTTTTCCTTCTCTGTTCTGCTTTCAGAAACAAGGCAATACAGGTAAGGTTTTTTAAAGATAAAACTGCTAACAACATCTCCCTGATAGTCCTGTGTGCAATTTAGTAGCTTAGAAAAGGCTCTAAAATACATGCAGCATTAATTTTACTTCTTATTCTAAATCACCACTCAGAATGGTCAGCCTTTTTTTCTTTAAAACTGTATCTCTCTGCAGAGTGCTAAGATCATAAAAGGAATAAACCCATGAGAAAGCGATTATGCTTAAGAGGGGCCCATCATTCTGTGTTCTTGTAGATAGTTTTAAAACGTCTGCCACACTGCAAGAGGCAAAGTTGTGCTGTGCTTCTCTCAATTGCTGTATTTATGCAGAAACTGCGGTGAAAGTCATCCCCAGTGCTTTCAGTGAGGAGACAGTAACTCGCTGTCAGTGATTCCCTGCAAAAAAGCACTGCTAAAATGGACTGGTTAAAAGCTTTTTATTCCAAATATTATAAGGGCTCTTGGGATATAGTCCAGTTTGAGTGCACACAATACTATCAGCCTCATTTTGCACTCTAGATACTGCTCATCACCTTTGTGTTTATGATAGAAGATTAACAGATAAAACAAAAGTTCTGTTTTGTGTTTATTTCAAAGATGCACACACCAAGAATATTTTATATCATAAACTGCCCAGGAGCAGGTGTTTTCTGATCTTGACACACAGTCAAGCTTGATGACACTAGATTAACAAAGGAGATAAAAAGAAATAACAGAATTTATAAGTATAAATTTTAGTTTATTTTCATGTGAGGATGATTCCTATGCTAATGTGGTGCTGGCTTAAACAGAAGTGCCAGATAGTGCTAGTTTCAGTTATCAGACTCTTTGACAAGCCTGATTTTGCTTCCAAAATAGCAGCCATAAAAAAAGGCAATATTTCTCTTTGCTTACTGACACTCTCTGCAGATCTTCTTGAGTCTACTTGCATTCACAGGACTTTCCTGAAACTCTTAATTTAACCAGCTTAATCAAAAACAGGTACCAGCTCTCAGCCTTTGGGTAACAAAATTCTTCCTGGCATGACATTACCTTTTGTTATATATAAGGGCACTGCTGAGATGCAGCCCTTTGCTGAGTAGGGCCAGGCAATGCAATCACCCTGAAGAGCAAAATTCTTCCTATGGTACAAATGCCCTCCTTCCTGATCATGCAGACTTCCACATTACTGCATTAAATCCATGCGAGCACATAATATTTGATAAATTGAGAACCCCTGATTATGCATAAGAGTTAAATTTGAGATTTGGATTGGGTGACAATCAATGACATCTTGCTAAGGTTGGGAGACTGGTATATTTAAGGGTCCCATGACAACATAAACACTTCTGCTGAGTGATTGCACAAGAGACTTCTACTTAAAAGGACCATAAGCAGAAGGATGTCTTTGAAAACATCCTTCTTAATGGCACTGTCACGCATACGTAACTTGTCAAAGAGTGCATTGATAGCACAGGAAATTTTGCTAGTAGTGAGACTCACAGAGCAAGCTGATTGTAGGAACTGCCTGATAATTGCAAACTCCCATTTTAAGCTGACTGCCATCAATTTGCGCATTATAAGTGAAACATCCTGCATTTTTCCAGAAGAGGTAGTATTTCAGGATCTAATTAACTGGCAAATATATGGCTTAATTATGCTGTAAAAGTAGTCTTGATTAAAAAGTGACCAGATGAGATTAAAAATCTCTGCTGAAGGAAACAGCAGCACACCACGATTATAAAGGCAGAAAAGAATAGATGCCTCAGTTCAATTTGCCTTTGGAGGCAAATACTGAGTTTGGGTCCCGATTGCTAAATAAAGCTTCTTCCTACTCATATAACACAGCAGTTGTTGAGAGTCTCTGAGTACTATGTACAGGGAATGTCTGCTAAAACAAAGTTTCATCCTGAAGTGCTTGCTGTTGGGGGCAGAATTCTCTGATTCAGAATGTGCTGTGTTTGATGAAATCTTCCACAAAACCAAAGCAGAGTTCAAAAGAGGAGCATCTATTTCCCTGAAGGCATCAGCAGTGAGTCTGACGGAGAAGTCACTTTTACTAAGCAGCTGCAAGGCTCAGGGGGCTTCTAGTTCTCTGGAAATATTGAAACATTTGCATTTAGTCTCATTTTGACCAAAATGAGATTCAATAATAACAGAATTTAAAAAAAAAAAAAAAAAAAAAAGAAGCCTTTTCTGCCATCAGGGAGTCCTACTTGTCAACCAGCTCTGTGTGCATCTCATGAACTGGAGATGACACTCCTCTGATGTGCAGAGGTTTGGCTGCAGGGGGTTCCAAAAGAGGAGCTGGCCTCAGCATTAGACTTGCCTTTGAGGTCCACCTGTGCTGCCTCCTGTTACTTGTGAAGGACATGTTTATTTCTTTAAGGCTTTTTCTTACGGGTAGAGCAGTTGCAATTGAATGGAATGCTTTGACTGATGCAATATAATGGAAACCACAGTTGGTAGGAAGCAGGTATGTCAAATCTGTGCATAAATCCAACATTTGGAGCATAGGTCAGTGGCAGATTTGAAACCTCAGATTTTGGTTACTTATGAAACAAACATTCCTTTCTCTTCTCATTGATTGTCTCCAACATAGGCACTGACCATTTTAGTTTTTCCTTAATGCAACAACCTCTACAAAATGTAAAAATAACACCAGCTGTACGCACCTAATTAGTATTAAAGCTTAGGAGATTAAAAAGCATTAATCAAGTACAATCAAAATTTTGCTTTTGATTTTATTCCATTGAAACACAACTTGTCAGTCAGCATAATTCCACAAAATATATATTTTTTCATACTTGTATTTTTAAAGGAAAACCATACTGCCTTATCATAACAAACACTTTAAGAGCCAGCTTTCCAAGTGCTCTATTCCTAGAAGTGATATTGTTGTTTAGCTTTGTATTTGGCCAACACTTCAGTTTAATATGCCTAGTGTTTGATTTCATTAAGATTTTAAAAATATAAATAATTATATTAATAGGTGGACATTGTCAAGAAATTGAATGTTAGCAGGAGAAGTAACAAGCTACCAGGTAGCAAATAAGTAATATCTCCTTGATGTGAATAGTGCTTGTGAAGAGATTTATACTGTCACCTTGAATCTTCCTGCTACTGCTTCTGTGTACCAGATAAAGGTGTAGGTTATGAGTGCAGTTAACATACAGAGGAAGAAAATTGCAGTCCAGTCACTAACAAAGAAAAAGCTGAAAAAATTGGACTACCACTAGCAGTGCACCTTTTTTAAAACGTGATGGAACTGAAAGAAGGATATGGAGGACCACGTGAAATGCAAATAAAAAGTAACTGGAGGGAATAAACAAATTCATGATGATGGTGCAGTAGGGTGAGGACACTTCCTTCATGAGAAGGACCAAAAGGACTGCAATTAGACAGGACACCTAAGAAACAGTGGAAGATGGTATGTACCCTGAAATGAGAAAGCACTCTACTACAGTGTCAACTGCTTCTCTTACAGTATGGTGTTGAGTAGCTCTTTAAAATCACTTCCTCTGACAAAGCAAATGACCCGTTTCTATCTAGCAGACGATGAAAACCAAAATCCATAATGACTGAAGTCTGTCCTAGGAGTTCTTTGATTCTTAAGCATACATGGTGCCCTGGTGCCAGCTTTTACCTTACTTAGTGTGAGCTTTCTTGCTTTGGATCCAAAGGTGGAAGTGCCCAGATGGAACAATGCTGAATACTACTCAACTTTTCTAAGACAAATGCCAAATACACATTTATGCTAAGGACTCTAACACAGTTTGATAGAGGAATGTTCATTGGTATGTAGGAGAATGTACTTACCATAGTCTTGGCATTATTTTTTTCTGTCTGAAGGAACTTAGTGTTATGTTTTCTTATCACTGCAGTGGTATTCACTGATGTAATTAGATGATTCCCAACTATTCTAAAGTATTAATGACATTCTAATAGCAGCTCTTGACAAAATTTCTTCCAACTTGCAAATGTCTGTGATTTGTCCTGGGTCAAACCTTGGTGAAGGCCAATGCACAGTGAAAATTTAGCCCTACATCGTGATGGCTCCTTGGCCAGGGTCCTCCACTGCTGTGACCTTCCTGCTGCTTCTACCACCATGTAGAAGTTTGCACTATCTGGTGCCTGAATACCTTCAAATTCATTTCTGCAGGGTCTCTGATCACTTAGTACAATTCCAGGCAGATGCCAGCTCAGGTTTTGCAGGGAGCATGGTCACAGTATGAATGCATCTGCTAATAAGCCCTTGCTCTCAGCCAGATTCATTACCCTGGGGGCAGCACCAGAGTCACAAAGCACAGAGCAACCTCTCTTGGTGCTGTTCCTCCCTTGTGCCTTTCTCCCCAGAAAAACAGTGCAGAGAGAGGGAGGTGTTAGAGATGCCACAGAAGGGGAAAATTCATCCTGCTAACCTAAAAGGCAAGAAGGCACAGGGTAGATTTGCTTGAAGTGGTTGAATGCTGTAGATGAAATGCTGTAGATTAATGCACCGAGTCATGTAGCCAGACCTAGAGGCATTTGGGACTTATGTGTGTGTTCAGGTGCAGATCTCTTGCCTCCAGGGGAGTTCTTTGACCTGAAAGAGCCCAGGGAGCCTTGGTGTTGCCGTGGAAGAAGGCAGCTGTGCTGGTTCCCAAAACATTTGGACTAAGGTTTTTAAATGCCACCTTTTAAGTCGGCTTGATAAATATTTCACCAAATACTTGTTCCAGCTTTTCAGGAAGCATGTCAGCCTTTCTTTTTTCCCTTTCCTCTTTCTCAGCTTCCAAGGAATGACGTTTTACCCATATAACTCTTCAAAGCATTGTTGCAAAGTCATGTGCCTGAATAGGTGCAGGGCTTTTGCTTAAAGCTGGCACCAGTGTCAATCCTCCACCACAATACAGGCTGAAATAAGATTGTGTGTCTTGTTTGACCCATGTAATGAAACTGCATGATTCAGGAAAAAAAAAAAAAATGCATCAAATACATTAGCATTCTAAACTGCAGGGAATTACAATCTGCTTGCAGATATTCTGCAAGATAAACATGGCGCTAAATTGTTCCCTAAAATTATGCACTCACTTGTGATAACAGTCAAGAAAAAGACCTTCCTCAGTAAGAATATGTGTAAGAACAGCATTAATCTTAAGGAAGAGCTAAATCACTGAACCTGTAACCCAGACCAGTAGACTCGGATGATGGAAGGCAGCCACTGTTCTTTGGCACTGAAGTGCTTCCAGATTGCATCAAATTATCAAAATTCTGCAGAGTGCTGGGAGGATGGCAGTGACCCTCAGGCCTTTATATGTGCAAAGTTCCAAAACTTCTGGTATTTCTTACGATCTTTTACCAATTTAGATCTCACCAAACAGGAGAAAAAAAAATATTTTAAGAAAATTATAAAAATAGATTATTTGCTTTTCCTTTATGATAAATTTCATTTTGTATTCCTTCTTCCTTTCCAGTTTCTGTTATCAGCGTTTACAGCTTATAATTATTTTTTCATTAAATACCATTTAAGCTAAAACTACATTAGTGGTAGGAATATCTGTGCATGAATATTTTGTCAAATTGGAAATTGCTGACTGCAGCTCTCAGAGTAAATCAGAGTTTGTTACTAAATTAAGCTACCCTGATTACAGTTTTACGTTGTGATGGTTTTTGCATCTATACTAGACATGGGGATAGCCTGAGTGCCACCCATTTATAGTTTCACAGTGCAGATAGTGCCTTAGCTTGGGCTACATTCAATTGTTTGAGCATAAGCTTTTGGGCTCATATGTGCACATTGATTGCAGATCTTGCAGGTTCCTGAAGTCCCTATTTGGTGGTGTTTAGCTCAGTGGGAAGCCTTCTGAATTAGTCAGAATTGAAATGGGAGACACATGCACAAGAGGTGGAGGAGTCTGAATACCTGAAGCTGTGATGATTGCTGGCAAGCCAAGGTGAATGTCATATCTTGTACTCAAGCTTCAATAACTTCTGGAACTGACCATCTAAGTCAGATAAAGTATTTAGGTAGCCCACGCTCTGTTGTCAAAATTAGTTCATTGTCACGCTCCCGCTTAGCTCTTTGCACTCCTTTACCTGTATTGGCAGCTCCTCTTTGGGCAGCAAGCTTCCTGCCTCTCCTCCCAGCTGTGACACGCCTCATGCAGGAGCTAAGTCTGTTTGGTACTCTCAGGGCGGGAATGTCCACAGGATGAGGGAGGGAGGGAGTGATGGGGCTGCTGTTGAGGTACATGTCCCCTCACCTGAACCAGGATTCCCTTCCAGGTCTGCCTGCTTCTGTGTGCCTTGGGAAAAAGTGGAGGACTAGGGGAGCTCAAGTTTAAGTGGCTTTTCAGCTGATCAGATGTCAAAGCCAAGGTGTCAAGGGTCCCAGACCTAGGACTATTGGAAGCTGGACAGCAGTTGGGTGACAGCTGAAGGTGTTCTTGCCAGACATCAGGGCCCAGATACCAGGTTGCACTGGCTGTGTCCATACTCATAATGAAGCATGACCAAAGCATGTGATTGCCCTTACCATGAGCCTCATCCCTGGCAAGCCTTTGGCATGGGTCAGCTATCACTCCTATAGCAGACCAGAGGTAGTCACGAGCATGACTTATGGGTAGGGACTCACACCATGTTATTTTCTAGTACAGTTGTAGCCACAGGTTCTGTGAAATGAAACAAGGAAGTGTTTCTAGGCCTCCAGTCCTTCAGCCTGATCACTCAGCCATGCTCTCATACTGTGCAGCGATGATACAGAGCTGACTGTAACGAGATGACTGTACAGTGTCTTCGATTTTCTCCTATGAATACCTTGATCTGGATTATTGGCCTGAGTGAAGCTTCTAACAGAGTGGAAACACAGGAGTCACTGTGGTGTTTAGCTGGGTCAATAGATAATGAGTTTCTTTGTTTAGCAGTTGTATAATTGAAGAGCTTTTTGGTTATAGATTTTTCTCAGACCTATTTCCTTGAAAATATAGTCATGGAGAACAGCTTCTTTAGAAGAAAGTATTTTTCCCTGTTAGACTAAAACAAACAAGAAGGAACAGGTCAAAAAGGCAAACTGTAAATATATCGTTTTGCCTAAATCTACCATTTTTCTCGCAGAGTTAAGTAGCTTTGACTTATCATTGATCCTTTGTGGCATTTCAAGATTTCCTGAGCCTGGTACTTTAACTGCTTATTGGACTTTTATTTGAGGAGTACCTACCAAAAGTTGTCAGGATTTCAATTATCACAATACTCAGGCCACCAATCTATCTGTATGATACTTAAATTCTGAGAAGTTATCTTCTTGGTTTTCAGAGAATTAGCTGTTCAGGTTAGCTGAAGAAATTAACTTTTGGTTTATACAGACAAAAGGTGCATTGAGCTCTCAATTGTTGTTTAAATGGTAACCCAGTAACCTCCAACTATATAGCAATATGATTTTTTTGTATCACATATACTAAAATATTCACAGACTCAGAAGGTATTGATGGTATACTCCATCATCACTTGTGTCTCTCAGCAGGGTTTGTTGTATTTTCATTTGTCTGTTCCTTGGCTTTCCATCCAACCTTTTCTATGATCTCCAAATGGTAGAGGAACCAACCAG
>NW_008619467.1:69525-81862 GCF_000691845.1 Merops nubicus | reverse complement strand
TCTCCTGGCCACAGGAGTTTTTAACAGGTGCAGTCAGAGCAGCTCTTTCTAGTTTAATGGTCGGAGCGTGATGCTGAAGGTGGTGTGCCCCTGCAGACCTGGTGGGGCAGGAGTCCTGTCTTCAGTTTAAGCGCGACGTTATGATCTGCCTGCTCACCTTTCTGTGCTGTCAACAGCGCTCTGTGTGCGTGAGTGTTACTTTGAAAAACTCACGTGATTCTTTTCCTTAATTCTGTTGGGTTTGATGTTTAAACACAGAGAAATTTGCATATTTCTTTGCGTTTCTTCTGGCTCCAATGAATTATAAAATTAGGATTTTTTTTTTTATAAAACTCTTTAAAAATTATTCAGAATTCTAGGAGCTTAGAATATTTGCTTCTCATCTTCCTATGTGTCTTTAAAAGTTGTATGCAAAAGCTGAATTGGTGTGAATATCTAAATATCGTGTTTTCTGACAAAGACAGTGCTGTAATACGACGTCATATATCTCTTGCTGTGTTCAGGCTCCTTATCAAACCACTGTTTTATCCGGAAAGTCTGTTTGCAGCCCAGGTTCAGTCCAGGAGTTAGATATTTGTCTTGACTTAGCTTTGTGGTTAGTCAAAATCAGTAAGACTGGGCATTTAGTTTGCATAGACCAAGACTGGTCCCACTGAAATGCATGACAGGATAAGCAAGGGCTATTCTGCAAGTAATTTGTGTATCCAGGTGCTAGGATGCACAGTTTACCAGGAAGGTAAGATGTTCAATGCTAGTAGGAAGGTCATTAGGGACTTCTGAGTCCCTAATAGCTTAGATTCTAAACCATATTTCCTGTAATGGTAGCTTCAGACTAGCCCTGTATCAAGTTAGCATAAAGTTTCAGCTCAGTGTAGGCTTGGAAAGGGAGGAGGAATTTTGTGTGTGTGTTTTCCCCACATCCACCCCCAAATCTCCTGTACTTCCTGCTTTTTTGTTTGTGGAGTTTCTTTTCCAGTCTTCCTCCATCCCCACCTACGGGGATTCCACTGCTTCTCATTTTATATCTGTCCCACAAGATTCTGAGTAACAGCTGTGAAATGTAGCATTCTTTTTGATCTCTGTCTGTAGCTGTCTAGCAAAAGGCAAAGTTACAGCACAAGGCAAGTGCTTCACATCAGGTTTTGTGTGATGGCACAGGGGCAGGAGGGTCTCCAGAACTAAGTCGCTTTTGAACAATTAGTTTTCATAGTGCATATGTCAGTGTCCAAACCTTTTCCAGGTTTAGCAGCTACTACACAGTGAATATTCAGTGTGGGTATTTGATTTTCTAATATTTATTGATGACTTCTCTCCTTCATCTCACAGAGGCTGAGAATACTGTTGAGAAAACGACAAAATGAGTAGCCGCCGAAAACGTGCACCTCCGTCAAAAATAGATGAGGTGAAGAAGAAAAAGCTCTGCTGGAATATGCATGAGGACCGGAGAAATGAGATGATAACATTAGATGATGAAATGACTAATGAGGACCACGTACCAGGCCCAAGCACTTCTTCTGCATCCTTCATTGTTATAAACGATGATAGCACTGATGAAGATCTCATTCAAAAAGAAGGCAGTGGCTCAAAATCTGTTAAGTTTCTGGCAGCTAATGATGAGGAAGACTCTTATTCCATCTTGGCTCCTGTATCAGATCAGCTGAATATTATAGTCTTGCCATACCGTGCAGATGGGTCCTGGAAAGCCTTATTGGGAGAATTTGCTCTTCGTCTTCCTTCTGAGCAGATTCTAACTGACGAATTTTATGAAAGGAGTTTTACTTTGATGAGGGGAAATTCTGATGATCAGCTGCAGGTCTGTGTTCATGAAAGAACTGAAGAAGAGTGCAGTAATGAAACAAAAGAATACCTGGGTGCTTATGAACAACGTATTTTGGTGGAACCAACTTTAGGTGGTGAAATATTAGGAGGCTTGAGGTGGTTGCAAAAGAAAAAGATAATTGGACTTTATCAAAGACCGGGAGAGGCTCAGGCTTTAAAGGTATGGGTTCGTATATTTGTTTTGCATTTTAAAAGATTTTCTTTGTTTGAAATCCAAAATAACGACCTCTGAACAATGATGTCTAGCAGCTGACGTGTATTTTATAATGTGATGAAAATATATGGTTTCCACATGATTTTTGCAGATGTTTTCAGTGTGTTTTTTTTTTCCTGAAAATTTATTTTTCCTGTTGCGCTGTTAGTAGTGCATTACCCAAAGGAATCACAGAACCTTGTAGCTGCAACTTACTGTATCTTCTAGATGGTGATTTTTGTAGATTTACTAAAAGCACTGTTGTTGTTTTCATACTCTTCTGTTTATAATCTTGTATACTAACAGTATATTGACTAACAGTCAATAAAATTATTAACTGTATTTCACAGGTTGGGATTTACCTTCTGGAAGCTGGGCTAAGTAAACCGGAGTTTCTCAGTGATGGAGGTGGAAGACCAAAAAAAGCTAATCAGCTGATTCAAAAACTCATGGAAAAGTTCTATAGCTTTTTAATTCCAGGTAATTGATTCAGTTGAATATTCATAATTGGGTTTTGTGTCTTTTTTTAGTAGTTTTAAATATAAGAAAAAGTAGTATGTTATTCCTGCAATCTTGAAATATTAGCATTTCAAGGTAATATTATTAGGTAATTCTCTCCATATTATTAACTGACCATTAATCATATGCTTATTGGTTTATGGACAAATTACAGGTGATAATATTTATTCTCTAGAAATAAGGCATTGAAGCACTTAGAAGTTTGAGTCCTTACCTTTTTAGGAATAAACAGAGTTTTCACTGGTTCATGCGGTTTGTTTGAACAGGTCTATAGTAGCTTGTCCCAAGTTACACAGGCACTGTTTAAAAGGACTAGGAATTAAATTTGGAAAGCCTTTGTTACTAGTTTGCTGCCTAACACACAACTGTGGCAACAGAATTTCTGTTTGGTTTATATTGTAAAGCAGTTATAATGTAAACTTCTACAGAATGCACCTTTGTGGGAGTGCTAAGAATAAAGCAATGCAAATTTGCATATATGGGTCTTGTCATAATTTTGGAATTGAAGATGTGTTTACTATGTTATACTCGGTAGTGATACAGATTTTTAGGCTGATCAGTGACAACTTTATGGTCTGATGGCTTCTGGAACTCGTGAACAATACAACCTTGGTCATGTTCCTGAGCCATAGGATGGATTCAAAATGTTAGTTGAAGGCTGAGTGTAACAGTGACCACACTACTGAATTTCAGTGTTTTTGCAGAAGCAACAGAAGCCTAGTACCCCCTGTATAAGTGTACTTAATTTCAAAAGGTAGAATTAGGTAAAAAAATCAGGCAACTTGCTAAAGAGAAGCTAAAAGGAAGTGCTAAAAGAATAAAATCTGTATGTCCTTGCCTGCTGCAAAGAACAAATGTGGAACTGCCAGAAAAGACTTGAGATAATACCTGGAAGGGTCGGTATAAATATGCAGGGGGGTGAAGATACTGCACAGAAGAAGTCATCCCTCAAAAAAATGAAGTAATTTGACTGAAGCAGGTTTGTCAGTTTAGGTTTAAAAGCACAACAGAGCAGATCCAAAAGGAAGTCTGAAGAATAAATAGTTTAAGACATAGAAATGAATAGTAATGTTTTTGAATGTGTTAGGAGAAATACATTATCATAAATGCATTGGAAACAGACTATCTGCCAGAGAACTCAGAGACTGGAGCTAAGCCATATGAAAGAGTTCTCAAATAAAATAAAGCTATAGCGGGAAGCGGAGTTTTCTTCTCAGCACTATCTTCTCATTGTGAAAGAGTTGGGGAAAGAGATTGTTTATGGACAAAATTAACAGTGACCTATTTTGAGCTCCAAAACAGTTTTCTTCTAAAGGTTGGGGCATTTGTCCGCAGTACACTAAAGGATGTATTTTTATGGACTATGTGGTTTAGTGTAGCTTGGAGGTGAAGAGGCAATCTAGCTTCTGAAAGGAAAGACTTGCTCCTCAAAGTTACTGGAGCAAGAGTGAGGACCTGACTGATTGGGTTGTTAGGCCTTAACTTACCTTTTTCAGAAGCCATGCAACCAGCTTAGGTTCGTAAAGGAGCTGTATTGCCAACTTGTAAATTTTCTGACCTTTTTCAGCATGTATGTTTTGGTGTGGCTAAATAATAAAACAGTCTTGATTCTACACCAGTGAATGCCATGTAAATGACTAAGTAAAATAGAGGATGTGGAGAACAGAAGTAAATGACTGTTAATGTGGATGAAGAGCGCCGGTCAAGTCCCGCAGAGGCACCTGCAGCTTCATGTATTCCTGATGCTTTGGGAAATATACTGATTAGTGAGATGGTACCATCAACAAACTTTAAGTTTATTATTCAGCATAATAGAAATGAAGAACAACTGAAAACTTGCAAGCAGACTAGGCAATGGAGATTCAATATAAATTCAGTATAGATAAATGTAAATTAGTGCATAAAAAAATAATTCTGACCACTTTAGAAAAAAAATGATGACCTCTGTGCTAACTGTTGTAACTAGGGTTCAGTAGGTATGTGTATAGCTCGGTAAATGCACCAACTTAGTGTTCAGTAGTCATCAAACCAAATAAAAAGTCAAGAATTTTCCTGAAAGTATTGGAGAACAAAAGAGGATAGGTAAACCATTATGCAGGTCCATAGCGTGCATTATGCTCTGCTCCAAATTCAGAAATAATTCATGTCATAGAAATGGAAAAGCCTTGGGAGGGAAGAGCCTAAGTGGTTGTGAAACCAGTTGCATTTTTGTAAGAGCTTTCAAGCACATACTCTTTGGTGTAGCATAAAAAAAATAGCCCTGATTCTGTGCTGATTAAAGTGTTCCTCTTAAGAAGTGTAAACTGATTTCCATTTCCAACAGCTTAGTCTGTGGTTGAATTTCAGCTGTTTTTAAACAGTATTAATTGAAATATTTGTAAAACTGCGTGTAACTGTATTTTAAGACTTGTCAATATATACCTGAAATGAACTCTAGGCAACAGTGTTCCAAGATAAGACTTCTTGTTTTCCCCATTGATGAACAAATTCTTGCGTTGGAGTTGTGTACAAAGATTTACACAAATAAGGGACATGACCCTCCCTATCCCTATGTTTAATTTTTATGCATTTGTTTTCCTCAATGTAATCAATCCTGTTAATGTCCTTCTAGATGCTTTTGAGACATTGTGGCAGGAATTCAATCTCAAGTTATGGCAAACATAAGATAGATGCATTAATGAATCTGCAAAAGAGTGACCAAATATTTAATATGCAGAAACTTCATGAGTTTTGAACATTAATTGTAGAGTTAGCCAGTTTTTGGAAATATTTCTTTACAGAGTTTTCTTGTGTTTGCTTTAATAAACAGCTGGTTTCATAAAAGCTTATATCCTTTATCTGCTGTGTAGTATTACAAGTTACTTCAGTGAACACACAGGCATAGGTCACTTGTAGATCCAGCTTGCTGCTTTCTTAATATAAAAAAAAAAAGAGACTTTATAATAAATAAAAAAAGACTGTTTAATTGCTATTTGCTGGGGTGAATGGTGAATGAAAAGATTGTACTGCAGATGCAATAGCAGAACTTTAGTTATTGAAGGAATTAAGTGGAATACTTGATTATGAAACAGAAACTGAATTTTTAGATAGTGCAATGCCATCTGTTTCTCAAACATAAAAAATGCTAAGATGAAAGCTATGTAATTGAGTTATGTTTTGCAATGGTTGAGAGCATAATTAAATATTCATTGTTTAATAAGTAACTGAGAGAAAGGTAGACTTCATTGGCATCCTTTTAAAAATCCCTGTGGTACATAGTGCCATTTAATCAGAAAAAAAAAAAAAATCTGGAAGAAAACAAAGCCAGAAAGGTGTGCACAAAACATATCCAATTGTACAAAAAAAAAAAAAAAAAAAAAAAATTCAAAGTATATTGTAATCTTCGCTCTTGTAAAATTCTGGACAGATTTAGATAGTAAAGAAGTCTTATTATCTTCTGAAATGTGAGATTTGAAAACTTCCTTGAGCAAATATGATGATAGGTGCCATTGTCGGTAAAATGCATTGATTAATGTTATACTCTGTAGTTGCTCTTAATTTCTCTGCTCTTTCCATGAAGTGAGGAATGTGTGAGAGGATCCCTTGGAACGGTTTCTGTAGGACATAAAGCTGCACGCTCTGCCTAGTGCTTTTCCTTTGCCTGGAATGTCAATAACCCCAAATGTGCACTCTAGTTTACCTTCTTTCCACATATATATATACACACACACACACAGTTTTGATACATTTATAGAAACTTAATGTTCAAAAAACAGAATTTTCTCTTGTCAGGCACTTGTTCCATTGACCTAAAAGGATTAGGGGAGGGCACTGATGGCTGCCATACGTAGGCACATAATTTCCAAACCTTGTTTTGAGATTAAGCTTTTTGGTGTTTGTGCCAGGTACATATTTTCTTGGTTAGCACAAGGCATCATAACTATATGTTGATTTAATTGTGCCTGCCATTAGCCTTTTTCTCTTTTTTATCAGTGTGTTATACTTCTAGATATACCCTAAAGTCACTTTGTGCTGAAAATCCTGGCCTTGATTTGCCTCTTAATGTTTGGATTTTTTGGTGTTTGTTTTTAATTTTGAGGAAAATTCTGCAAAGTGGCTTTATCTCCAATACTGGCTAGTAGCTTTCTTTTAACTATAGAGTTGTACAGTTGTTCTATTGGTGGCAATGTTTTTTGATTTGAGACTTAAAACTCATCCTCTAAGTCTTTTGTTCCGTCATCTTATGTGAGTTACCTAAAATGCTGATCCTTTAATTTTTCATGAATTTTTATTTGTTCTACAGTGCTTAAGTTCTGTGTATGCCCATATATCCAAATTATGTGAAAAATTAAGCACAAGGCCTTCTCTTCTAGAGGCTAGAAAAGAAAGGCAGGCTTTCTGTCCTAGTGATTACATACTTCTCTTGAGGTGAGACTTTAATTTCTGAAATATGCCTTGAGTTTTTACATGATGCAAGCGGTGAGAATTTTGTCATCCTGCCATTACAATTTTCTTATCCAGATGAATAATTTAAAATTAACATGAACGCTCACTGAAGAGAATCTCCTGAGGTTTAAAATGTTATCAAAAAAGGCGTTATTTCATAAAAAATGTACAAAGCCTTGGCAACCCACTGTATTTTTCCCCTTCATAAAAGATCATCAACCCATGTTAACGTTTCTGAGATGTGAGTTATTTGTGGTTCTGTGTCAGCTGGAAATGTTTAGTGGAAGGTCTTTATTTAATAAAAGTCTTGTCATTCTATCCCAGAATTCTAAAGGAATTGCTTAGCTGATAATGTATAGCCCTGTGATCACCATGGCTTGTTACTCATCCTAACTAGAAGTTAAGCTTGTTTGTTGTTTCCTACTGCTGCTGGCTGAGGCAGGTGCAGTCAGGACATACATTTAAACACTGTTGTGCTTTACTTGCTTTCATGTGTTATCTAAACACATTGCACCAGAATTTACTGAAGCGATGGCCAAAGTTGAAGATAACATGTGTCTTGAATGACTTTGTGCACACAGATGAGCTGGAGGAAGATGAGGAAGAATCTGACACGGAGCTAGAGCGACAAAATATCGAAGAGCTTTATGACTTCGTAAGGCATACCCATCAGCAGGATATCCAGCTGCTGAAAGAGGATGTGCAGCATCCTGCTTTAATTCCTATTCTGAGGCCATACCAAAGCGAGGCTGTGAGCTGGATGCTTCACCGAGAGACCCTCACAAGCACTCCAAACAATGGCAAGTATATGGGTCCAGAAAACTTGTGTGATTAAGGAAAGTGACAATGTATTTGCAGGAGTAATGTTTTCTTGCTATTGCATTAGAAGCTTTGTTAATTATTACTGTTTTTATAAAAGCTCGTTTGGGTAGTACACTGAATGACAAACTAAGCTTTGCTGAACAGCAGTTGATGCATCTTGTTGGTCATGAAGCACTTCTAGAAGTAGACGTCTGCTTTTTTTGTCCCTTAATGTCACAATAAGGCTGAGCATTTCTAAGCAGTGTGCTGTTAGTAGAGAAACCTCGTAACAGTGATGTGAACTCTTTCTCCCTAGAAAATGCACTGCACTTCTTGTGGCGGGAGGTCGTCACTCTGGATGGAGTAAAAATCTACTATAATCCATTTACCGGCTGGTATGTTTTTTATAGTTATCTCTTTCTGAGAACACCTCAAGTTGTACTTTGTTAAAACCTTAGTGGCAACTTTTACCTGTCAGATATAAGATAGTCCCTAACTGTCATTTTTCAGTTAGCGACTAGAGAATTAGAACAGTGGTATCATTAATTTGAGAGGAAGGAAAAAAAAGCAAGCTGGCTTATCTAATGTGTAGGTAAATATGTAAATCTTGAATCAAAGATAAAATCTTTAAAGCTTTTTATCAGTGCAAATTTATGGGTTTAAAATTAACATTTTTAAAAATCAGAACATTTCAGGTTTCAACCTTTTGGCCTAAGGTTTTTGAAATTTCAAGGAAGGAAGCAGTATATGCTTTTTATTAATGATCTATATTGCATTGCTAGTTCTGTTGTGCTTTTTTCATTAATTTGATTAGAATACAACCTTTTGCTTGCTAGCCTACTTATTTTTTTTTTCCCTTATATAACTTTCAGATTTTAAAAATGTTAATATAAATATATTTTTTTTTCTTTTGAGTCTAATATTATGATATGCTAAGTTTAGCGAAGCAAGGCCTGTTAGGAGGGGAAAAAGTCCAAAAACTTCTGGCATACATATTCTTCTTAGTCAGGTTTGTACACCCAAGAAGCTTGCCAGCTCTTGTCAATTTCAGTTTATCTAATCAAAGACACTGTCTCACAAACTTTTTCTTGCTGAAGCTGTGCTCTGTGCGTCCCCAAAGATGTGCTGCTCTGTCACACCATTCTATAGTTACTGACTTGTATTTGGGAATGTACTTGGATTATAGTATTATCCGTGAATATCCGATTGCTGGACCCCAGTGGCCTGGAGGTATTTTGGCAGACGAGATGGGTCTTGGAAAAACAGTGGAAGTGTTGGCTCTTATTCTGACTCATACTCGACCAGACGTTAAACAAGATGATCTGACATTACCTGAGGTAAGAAAACCAGGATAAGATTTAGCATGAAGAAAACACTTTTTGGAATTAATAGAAATGCGGCTCTTCTCTTGAGTTTATTGCTTTCTGCTTTTATAAAGATGGATTAAGGTACAGTGAAATTTTTTGCTTTGTTGGTTGTGATATTTATTGCTGTAAACAGCAAAACTATTTGCATGAGAAGCAATTGATAGTGCTGTTAAAAAGCTGTTGATAGTTGACACACACTCCAGTAGTGTATAAATATATAATTTAGTCTCCTATGTTGGAAATCATTCTCCCCTTCACTTCTTTGCATTGATGAGTATCAGACTGCCATTAGATGTATGCCTGTGCCAAAGAGGGATGATTTAAACTCGGTGAATGAAGATTTCTGCTCTGCCTATATTTCATATAAGAAGTGGGCTTATATAGCAGCAGTTTTCCACCTTTTCACTTTTTTCATCTCACATCCTGTGAAAACTTAATACATTCACTAAAACCAAAAATTCTTCTGAAAGGAGAGAATCTTTATCCTTAGGTAAACTCTTACCACTTCTATTGGTTCAATCCTTTTGAATTCATGGCAGCCAGTTTCATTGTATAGGTGTTCATAGTGTTCTCCTGTCTGCTTGTAATTTTATCAGTTAAAAAGACCCGGTCCTCAATAAGAGAATAAGATTATTTTAAAGTGTGTCAAAGGGTCAGCACCAAGCAGTGTGAAGAGGGGAATATTAGCCCTAAAGCATGTGATCATCAACTGGCAACAATAGCTAGAGACCATAGCTTTTGGAGAGCTGGAGTTACAAAACTGTTCCATGACATAAGTAGCTGGGACAGATATCTTAGCTAATATTTTGGGCTCTTTATGAGCGGAATTATGTGACATTTGCCTGTGGTTAAAAGGAACTGTTCCATTCATCCAGAAGGCTCCTTGTCATTTGTATTTTTCTTGTCTTCAAATATAAAATGTCTTTGTATGATGTGCTGAAAAAAAAACAACCCAAAAGTGCTTTTTTCCAACAGAGACTTTCTGGATGACTCCTGGCTTTTGTAAGCCAACATCAGAGTTACTCAAAGTATTTCAACTTACTTTAGGGCTCAAACAGTGTCTGGAGTTTCATTGCAGTTACTTCTAAAAGCTCTGCAAAGTAGCTGATTGGACAGGGCACAGTGAAGTATCGATGAAAACAGCTATAAAACAATTAATCTGAGAAATATTGGCACTGTGTTTGTTCAGCTTTGGGAATCTTTTTCATATCCCAGTTTGAGTATACATCTTCTTGAATTAAATCACTATTCCTGAATCACTAAGAATACAGTTTTGGGAGGCAATCCCCGAAAATAGAAGTGTACTTGTAATACAACTAATTAGGGCTTTTCAATCTATATTGTTTACCTCCTTTTGTGTTTCTAGCTATATATTAAACATATATTTTTCTCCCCCCATCGGTAACCTATATCACAGGTATAGATTCCTGCAACTTAATTCTGAAGTAGTGGAGGACCCAAGCAGCTTGCAGGGTTGCTTTTTCTCATACCAGTGTAGAGAAAAATATATATACCATATAGCACACGTATATGGTGCTGAATACTGTGTGCTGAGAGAAACTCAACTGAATGGGATATTGTTCTGTGCACAAAATGAGCTATCTGAGCACACGTCTATAGCAGCTCATGCTTATTTTCAAATTTGAAAAGATTAATTAAGTCCAGAAAAACTGTGAAGAGACATGAGCTAATAACTATTAATGTTGCTTCCATTAGGGTAAGCTTGTCAACTTCTTTGTTCCCCCTCAACCTTTAAAGGGAAAAAAAAAGAAAAAAACAAGGGAACTGAAGCTTAAATTGAAGGAAAAAATGCAATATCCCAGTAAGTATTTGTACTTTTTTTTAATACATTTTGATTTTATCGTAAGTCTTATCTTAACCAGTGACTGTGAGTTAAAGGCTACTCTTCACTTTGGCAGAACGAAACAATTCTGTTGCCGAGTACTGTGATGTAGGATGACATGCTACAAACAAGTGATCCATTCTTAAAGTTACCAACTCAGATCTGCGTGCTACAGAGCTCCATGTAGCAAGGTTGCTGTAAGGGAGTTTATGCATTTAACTGAAATACACTGTCTTTTTACAAGCTTCAGTAAGAAAATGGAGCGACTTATTTCTATTGCTACTCAGCGTTGCCTTAAAATCACTGAAAAAATAGCGATTTGTAGGGCTACCTCAAGTAAAGCATTGTCAAAACTGCTGCCTGTCTCTTTTTATTTGCGTTCTTTAGAATGCGTTGTTTAGGTTTCCCTTAAGGTGCAGTCTTCAGGATATCTTTCATTTTATCTGAGCTGTTTTTCTTTGATTCTAAATACAGGCTTACGAGTGATGATATTAGCGGCTGTAAAGGAAATGAATGTGAAGAAAGGGGCATCCATTATTGCAATATTTAAGTACATCAGTGCTATATATAGGTATGACATACAGAGAAATAGATGGCTTCTCAAAAGAACTCTAGAAAAATTAATTGCAGAACAAGTAATAGAGCAAGTCAGAGGACATGGTCTGGCTGGATCTTTCAAGCTGGGAAAGAATTATAAGGAACAGAAGAAGCGAGAGAGAACCAAAGAGCAGGTAAAACATACTGCTGTAGTTACTTCAAAGAACATCTTATTTCTACCAGTTGCATGCTACTTTCAGCTGTGCTGTTTCTGTGCACTAGTCCAGTGACACTGGCTTATCGATAAAAATGAAGAAAATGCAGCATTTGCTTTTGACATTTCATGAGCAAAGAAGCAGAAATCATAAGTACATCAAATTTGGAGCTAAAATATTAACTGTGTCTGGCATAAATCTTTTAAAATAGTGCTGCAGGAGCTGACAGATGTATTATTTTTACTTTCAAGTTGTCTAAATGCTGGTAAATGTTAACCAAATCCTCCAACTGGAAATTGATATAAAATCATAATATCTGTCTTGATGTGTTTATGCATTCCAAAAAGAAGACAAAAGAGAAAGTCTGACATTCTTGGTTAATTTTACTTTGTAGGTAGCGAGGGCTTCAGAAAGCATTCAGAAGAAGCAGTTGCCTGATGCTAAAACTAAACCCAAAGAATCAAGGAATAGTGATGTCACTTCTGAAAATGTCCATAAAACTCCTTTACGGGTGGATATCACCATGGAAGAACATGACTATTGTACAACTAGCAAAAATAACATGAAAACTGAAGCAGACCGTGGGAACTCTGTAAAA
>NW_008619467.1:48311-69494 GCF_000691845.1 Merops nubicus | reverse complement strand
AGCAGGAGGCTGTAGTCCCAAAGCCTCTCAACTTACCTGGCAGCTTACCTGTCTCCACTGACTTGAGCAGTCTTCCAGATTTTGATGTTTCTAAAAGTACAGCTGATGACCAGCAAGAAGTCCTGAAGGACAAGTCCTCACATGCCCAAGAACATGCCAGCAGTAGCATACAACATAGTGGTTCTGTATTTCCATTTAATACCGTTGAATATCGCTTTGAATGCATCTGTGGTGAGCTCGGGTTGGCTGACTATAAAGCTCGTGTGCAGTGCATGAAATGTTACTTGTGGCAGCATGCAGAATGTGTAAACTACAAAGAGGAAAACCTGAAGATCAAGCCCTTCTACTGTCCCCATTGTCTCGTGGCAATGAAACCTGTTTCCACAGGAGCAACTCTGATTATTTCTCCAAGCTCTATTTGTCATCAGTGGGTAGATGAGATCAACAGGCATGTGAGATCATCTTCTCTTCGAGTTCTGGTGAGATTACGTAGCTTCATATTCTGGAGAGTTTATTTTATCAAGCCTCAGGGCTTCCGGTCTGACATGTCCTGTCCTGCCTTCCTGTCTGTCACCTGAAGTTCAGAGGTTTCTTTGTCCTTTGTGTCAGAAGTCTACATTTCTTGCTTTTAGGCTTATGCTTTGCTACCACGTTGCACTTGTGTATTAGAAAGATTGTCTGCATGTGATTCTATTTTTTCCTTATCACTGGGAGATGTTACACTGGACTAGATATCTTTATCAAATGGACGCCAGGTTTGAGCAGTTGCAGGAATAGGTGATTTCTGGGAGAGAAGGCTGTTTGTGTGTGTCTGTTTTTTTTTCCTTTGTTTTTTTGTGGGTTTTGTTTGGGTTTTCCTGAAAGGTTAAGGTGGAACTAGAACATCGTTGACCATGTCAAGTGTCACTGTATGTTTGCACCCAAGCACCTCTCTGACAGTTGCTTCTCATTTTGTTCTAGACAAAAACAAATATTTAAGTAAGTAAAAAGTATACTTTTGAATTTTTGGTCCTCAGGCTTTATAAAAGAATTCTTAGGCCTTGGTGTTTACTGAGAACAACACCATTACAGCTTGACCTTTGGCTCTGTAACATCTGCTGTATCTATTAGGATGTTGCTTATCCTGAGATCTTATATTGTCTTTTTACTGGATTTCTAATAGCTCTATTACTAAAATAGACCTAATTATACATTTAGTAACTATGGCAATAGAGGGGATTTTTTAATATAGCTGTCAGTACTCAAGGGCAGCCATTGTATCTTGTTAATGATGTAGTCAAGTTTTGTCCATATTTTTAGTAGGCGAGAACCTTTGTAATGATGTAGTGCTTTGAGAACCCTTACCTTAAATAAAATAATGATAATATTAGATTGATAGAGGAAGCTTTGTATTCAGAGATGTGTGGCAGCTTCAGCTATCCTGCATAGACACCCAATGTACAAATGAGTTCTAGGCTTCTGGTAAGCCATTTTGTGTGAGCAGTCTAATTTGCTTTAATTCAGCAACTAACAAATGTGTAAAACTTGCACAGTTTTCATGGGACCTAATCCAAGTTTTATACCAGCTTTGATGAAAACTGTCAGAAATAGATTTACATGGTAACAGTATAATAGCTTAAATACTGAATGTCAGTACTTTAAGCTGTGTGACACCTTCCGTTCTGAGACACTGCTTTAATTTTAACTGCCAACTCTGAATTCATTCAGACTTGCTTTCAGTGTTGCTTCAAAAGGAAATTTTGTTG
Source organism: Merops nubicus (assembly GCF_000691845.1). Taxonomy (NCBI): domain Eukaryota; kingdom Metazoa; phylum Chordata; class Aves; order Coraciiformes; family Meropidae; genus Merops; species Merops nubicus. The sequence goes on along the minus strand of NW_008619467.1, from coordinate 67,749 downwards.
TTTTTTTCTGTCAAGTATAAATGAACAATGCAGATGTTACAAAGAAACAGTTTCCCATGTTAACAGGTTTTGCATTGAATGTGGAAGGGTGTATTTTATTATTCCAACTGCTTACAACCCATGGGAACTTCTAATGGTTTTATGTAATAGAAAAAGAGATTAAAATTTATCAGTGGGTCTTGCTTTGTGGCAGGTTGTCTTTTCCTGCTGCTGGGAGAACAACGAAAACCTGGCCAAGTTATAAACCTCCGTAAAATCTGTTCATAAATACTTGGGAGAGGTTATTAGACTTTGACAGCTATTTTTTCTTCATAACAGTTGCTTCAGTGAGCATGCTCTTATTTTTTTTTTTTCCGTTTTTTCTCCCCTCCTATTCTCCCTCTAGTTCATGTGTGTTGACCTGGTTGCACATGCTCTGTCATGCTTGGGCTGAACAGAAATTTTCTGCAGGTGTTTCTTTCAGTCGACAGAAACACTGTTGCCCCATGCCCAAATGTAGAGGAAGGTTATTACTGGAAGGAAAAGTACAATAACAGTGAAATCATATGTTGATCATCAAGTTTTAAAGAGGGAGGAAATCAAGGTTTTATAGTAATCTTAATTTTGGTATTTTTGACTATTAGTTGTGTGAATTAAGGGAGCATTAAAGCTCGTGACACCAGGAAGGGCTGGGAAAACTGTGTAATTTTCTTAAATGGTAAAAGTGTGCTTAGGTAGTTGCAGAATGGACCACTGTGGTTAGTGTTTATGTAATAAATCATGAACTTGCAGAAAGAGAAAGGCATAGAAAGATGCTAACTGTATAATGATGAAGCCAAAATATAGATCCATTCTGAAAGCTAGGGATATTCCTGAATCTGTCAGAAGAAAGCTCTATCTCTTTTAATATTGTTTCCTATTATATGACTTACCTGATAAGTCTTAAGAAGTGGCTGATTATGTAATCCTTAAAGTATGCAACAAATGCCTGTAATTTTGATGTAGGTTCCTCAGGTAGACTGGGAGCAAGAGAAAAAGTTTGTGTGAGAAGGGGGGAAAAAAGGATTGATACATACCTCTGGTAATTATTGCTCTTAGTAGCTAAAACCCCTGGAGATTAGAAAACTCTTATTTTATATATATACTTTTTTTTTTTCATTTTTTTGTGTGCCTAATGATGCATTATTTGAAATTTCAATGTTTTCGTAGTGTAAGTATACTGGGACTCATGTGCTGCATTTTCTTTGGATATGGAACAATATTATGGGGAAGCAAAAAGTAAAATACTTGGTTTAGCTTGTTAATGTTTTAATTTAAACTGCTGGACGTTTCTGAAAGTTTTATGCTTAAAATGACAAGGGAGATAAGAAAAACAGTTTGGATGTTAGAAGAAATGTAAATATGAGAGGTTTATAAAGTATTCAGTTGATGTGCAGGGATTGTTTCTTACTAAGGTATTCTTTTTATTTCATGAGTCTCTGTAGAAATATTTTTTTGTAGGTAAACATTGCCCAGAGTAAAATTTCTGTTTTTTTAAAATATTTTGCTGCATGGTTCTGTCTTTACCTAATGAACCATGAAATTCTTGGGAATTTCATGGGAAGAAAGGCAGTACATATTTTGGTGAGGAAGGGACGGGATTTGTAGCACTGACTGACAGAGTTTTGCTCCATAAAACATTACAGAATACTTAATCTTGAATACAACTGTTGCAAAAATAACTGTTGTGGAGAATACTGAAGCCCTTTTTTGTTCAAAGGAGAAAAAAAAGTTTTGTGAGTTCTAAATACTTCACAATTTTGCCTCAATGTCAGTATTGCATTTCTTACCTCTGTTACTTGTGTGGATTTCCCACCGTGGTACTGTGTGAGTGCAGGTTTTATGAATGACTTGATATTATTTTAGGAATGCTTCTAGCAGCGTGCACAGGAAGCTTTACTGGTATTTTTGCATTTCTATTGAGGCATCTCTTCTCTTTGTTCTTTGCTGTTGTGGCGTTGAACGCGAATGCATGCAGGTGTATCAAGGTGTGAAGAAGCATGGCTTCCTGCAGCCGCACGTGCTGGCAGAGCAGGAGGTGGTCATCACCACCTACGACGTCCTGCGCACCGAGCTGAACTACGTGGACATCCCCCACAGCAACAGCGAGGACGGGCGCCGCTTCCGGAACCAGAAGCGCTACATGGCAGTCCCCAGCCCCTTGGTAGCTGTGGAGTGGTGGAGGATCTGCCTTGATGAAGCACAAATGGTCGAGTGCACTACCGCAAAGGTGTGACGTTCCCAGACGTGCCTTTATTTAACTTGAGAGGTTTTGACAAGGTTGTTGTAAATAATACAATAGACTTCCCTCTCCCTTTCTTCATGTTCCGTGCACTCAGGTAATTTGTCCTTGTAGCTTGTCCTTTAGAAGTGAATTTCCTGTGGCAGATATTTACTATTAAATAGTTTTCTTGTTGGAATTTTGGCAGGCTGTGAAGTATATCCAGCTCAAAAAATACTTAACATAATCTGTACTGACAGTTTAAAGAACTAGGTCATTGTGTTGTATGTGGTGTTTGATAGTTTCAAACAAGACACTAGCCTGTTCAGTGACATGGTTCAGAGGCATAGATCTGTCCTGTGGGTCTAGAAGCTAAAATAGTCAGCAGTGTGTCTGTAGACTCTAGGGCTGCAATCTGCAGGGGGAGATTATTTTAATTAGTATTTGTCCAGTCATTTTGCCCAAGACAATAATGCTACTTATGTAATGGCAGTGGCTTACAGGCTTTTTTTTTTTACATAGTTTCTTTTAACTATTTGCCTTTTGTGAACCCATAATTGCACTTGAATGCTTGGAAATGGATATGGTTTTTATCAGCTTTCAGTTACCTTCAAAGAGGGTCAGTAATGTTATACACATTCCTATGATATATAGCACCAGTTCCACTTGTAGGTCTGCTAATCTTACTAAAAAGATGTGTAGACTTCTTATAAGGTCCACATGTTTTCAAGCTGTCTCTGACTTTCCTTTTCTACCGTTGGTTCTATCTTCTTTTGTTAGGCTGCGGAAATGGCGCTCCGTTTAAGTGGAATCAATCGCTGGTGTGTCAGTGGCACCCCTGTGCAGAGAGGACTGGAAGGTGAGGTTTGATTTAGCAGTGTCATCTGTGGGTTTTCCTTGTGCTGATCATTAGGTAGTGGTTTGAAGCAGTTAACTTGTCTCCTCGTTCTGCTCTGAATTCATTAGGTACTCTGACTTGGTAAGCCATAAGCATGAGCTGTGTAATAAAACCATCAATAAATACATCAATATAAAAATTGCAGAGCTGAAATCTTATTTCCCCAAGTTAGACAGATACTTTGGGGAGTAGGAAAGCTGTATGTCAAACAGCTGACTCAAGTCTGTTCTTCAGTTTTCATTTAAGAGTGGGTAAATATAAACCCCTCTCTATTGCAGTCGAAGGTAGTCTGCTCTAGTTACAGAATTCTTCTGTCAAACACAGCAAGCAAAGCTGTTTTTGATTTTTGAGTGGCCCTGTATGAACTACTGTGGGCACCATTTACCATGAACATAAATTCTAAAAATCTTACTGATGCTTAACTGCATTGAGTCCTTATGTAACGACTTAATGAATTGCATTGCGTGGAGTAGGGAGCTGTATGTTAGCAGATGTCATTTGTTTTTTCTTTTTTGTGAGGTACTCAGTTTCAGTAGACAGGCTTCAGAGATAGAAAAAAGGGAGCTAACTTCTCCCTGAATTCTTTGATCAGTTTAGGAATATGTGCTACATATTGAGGCAATGAGTTTGAAAGCGGACAAAATCAGCGTAAGCATTTGTGGAATATTGTTCAGATACCAAGTTAGTATAAAATTCAATATTATATATTAATTATGGAACTGTGGATTTAATTTCTAAATAAACGTAGTAGTTTTGAGAATATATAGCTAGTAAAGCAAACGCTATAGAAGGAAGTGGTTGATTTGACCATTATGATCTTGTTCAAGTCCTTATGTGTCATGGTGTTGATTTAACACATCTGAAATGTCATATTGTCCATGATACGTGGTGGCCACGTACTCAGGCTGTTCTGAGGTTGCCCCCATCACGCAGGGGGTGAAAAAACTGCTGATTAATTTGGATCTGTGCTGTCGTTGCTGTAATAAAGTGGGATAGGACCTCTGGATAAACAATTGCTTCGTGCATAGAAATAATTCCCAGGATTTTCCTTCATCTGGTCTGCGACATTCTGGTGAATACCTTATGGCTCTTGGATGAATATCAAAATTACTATAAAGCTAACGGAATAAAGAACGTGGCCACCAGACCTTTAAGACTATATGTAAGATGCCACCATATACTTCTATTTTGCATTGTCCCCATGCTGCATTTAAAATGTGCTTCTGTATTATTCCAGTAAGATTAGATACAAGATTAAAGTCAGTACGTCCTTAAATTTCAGGCCCCAAAATGATGTTTCCGAATTGGGCAGAATTGGCAAGCTGTGTTCTCTCAATTACTAAGAAAACAAGTGTATTTTGTTAATTTCTTCTGCCTTAGTAGAAAAGTGAGTCTTCTGAATTGCAGCCCTTTTTAGGCTGGTGAGTACCAGACAGTTGGTGCACAGCAGGCTGTGAGGTAATGATACTGAGCAATATTGTTTTAGAAAAACCTGGCAAACCGAGTTAACCCTATGCAATCATGGAATTTCTGCCTCTCACTCTTCCTCTGAATAGATCTAAATTTATTGCTGTATTCAGCTAAACTTGAAATTAGGAAAGCATCTCACAAAGAGTTATATTCCAGCAAGTTGTATGAAAATCAACAACTAGCTAAAAGAGAGAACCCCCACCTTTCCCCACCCAGTCCTCTGCATCAAATCAGCTGTTTTGGTGAGGATATGACTGGAAAACAAGTGGAAAAGATAATGGCCAGAATGTAGTTGCTTTATGCCTGGTATACTTTATCTGAAAGCCATTTTTTTTTTTTTTTTTTTTTTTAAGGCATACTGTGAAATGTTAAAACACAAACATTGTACTAAAACATTTTCTTTTCTTGGCAGATCTGTATGGATTAGTCCTTTTCCTTGGAATTGATCCCTACTGGGTCAAACACTGGTGGGACCAACTTTTGTATCGGCCTTACTGTAGGAAAAATCCACAGCCTCTCTACAGTCTAATTGCCAAGATAATGTGGAGATCAGCAAAGAAGGATGTGATTGACCAAGTAAATGAGAGTTTTGGATTCTAAAATTCCTGAGGAACATTAGTCAATGGCCTTATTTGCAATTGACTACTTCTCTTATTCAATTGCAGATTCAAATCCCCCCTCAGACAGAAAACGTACACTGGCTTCACTTTTCTCCTGTAGAGAGACACTTCTATCATCGCCAGCATGAGGTGTGTTGCCAGGATGCATTGGCAAAACTCAGGAAGATTTCAGACTGGACTCTTAAGCTTAGTAGCCTGGATAGAAGGACTGTGACATCTATTCTGTACCCTTTGCTACGGCTGAGGCAGGCCTGCTGTCATCCACAAGCTGTTCGAGGAGAGTTCTTGCCATTACAGAAAAGGTGAATCTCTGTCACTGCCTAAATGGCTTTGTCTATCCAAAATGAAACTCTAATTGTCCCTAACAGTGCTAGACCTGGTACAGTTCTCAAGCAAGCCTAATTTTAAGCTTCTTTAGGTAAATGTGCAATTATGCAACACCAAGCTATCTGACCTCCGGAGCTGTATAGGATTCAGTAGGGTAGTATAATTCGTATGGTAAAGAGCACAGAGTACTATGTTACTATGGGGCAGTTGTTTGTGCAGTAACATTTTAACCTTACCAGGCTGATGGCTTTTGCAGGTGACAGATGGAGTATGAAACAAACCAGATTCTTTTTCAGTTTTAAATAAGCACACTGATTTTCTTTTGTCCCTTAGATAAATGCAGGTTTATAAATGAGAACAATGAACTAAATTAATAAACAGAATTGAATCATTCTTTAATTCAAAGAGAAAGCTATTAATGCACAGTTGTAGAATTTGTGAATATGGATCCAAACCTGAAAGCTTGAAGTGCTTTTTTTTCTGTGTATGTGCTTTCAAAAGCATCTTCTTTACAAGTGCCCTGCAAATACCAGTCTGGTCTCAGTCTTTGTTAGATCTAAACCATGTTGCTAGCACTCTGAAGTGCAGCTGCCACGTTTTCAGGCAGTTAGAGGGGGATTGTGAAAGGACAGCCTGTTTCCATTCCAGGCTTCTGAGAACACTACATAGTTTCTTTTCTAAGCTACAGGTAGGGAAGAACTTAAAACTTTTAACACTGCCAGCGCTGTTTCTCGTTTCTTGGCCTTGTTCATCCATCCTACTTAGTCTATCCTTTTATGAAGTTTTGTGTCCTATTCCTTTCTCTTTCTCACATGGGGCATCTACAGTGCCTGAGCAGCTGTAACTGACTTTGCACCTATTTCAGCAGGGACCAGGAGCAGGCACTGTCAAGTAGCACTTTGTCTAACAAACTGCTCATGTGGAAGTAAGGACTCAAACACAGGAGAAATGAGTATTCCCACCAGCCCATACAAGGCTATTTATATTAAAATGAACCAGTGGAGCACGAATTAAACCTGTAAACTGAGCTGAGCACGCTGAGAACAGTTTAGTAGTGTGTTGATTTTGGCAGAATGGTTGTGGAGTGGCAGATGTGTAGTAACTGTGGTGGAAAAACTAGCAATGAAAACTACATTTTTTTTTTTCTTAAAATCATGTATAAAGAAATGTCATTTACCAGCACTATTTACATATATTTTTTTTTGAGAACCAGACTAGACTGCAGCAGTTGAAAATTCCCAGAACAGAGATTTGGCTGCTGGTTTGGCTATATGTAGGAGAATAATGAAGAAATTCAGTGCTAGGAGCTTTGATGAGTAAAAGAAGTTTACTGATACAAGAAAGTTGATGGTGGAGTATATGGCTAAGAGAAAGTGGCCTGGAGCAAGAAAGCTGAGCATATTCTGTGCTAAGTGACTTTTTTTTTTCTACCTCTGTAGTGCAGGCAGTAAATGAGAACATCTACTCAGCAAAACAGAGCCCTACTAGGGAGTTTTCTAGGCTCTCCTAGTTAAACTGAGTTAAAAAAACACCTTCCTTTTGTCTTAATTGGTAGTCTCAGGCTATGTATCACATTGAATACTTCATATGTGCATCCTTTTGCAATTATAATTTTTCTTGAAACTTGTGATGGTTTTAAAAATGAGGATTAAGTAGTAATTGTAGAAGTATCAGAGTATGAACAGCTGGTATTATATATATTTGCCAATACCTTTGAATTCAGCTAATTATAAAAAGTGATTATATTGACTAAAAGCCTGCTCTAATTTAACACTGTAGTATGAACTCAATGGCCAGTTTCTGCAGATGGAACAGTGTTGCAAGGAGGGTAAAATAAAAGCCTGGTGAAGGATACCCTTCCAGCATACCTTGGGCCCAGACTGCACAGGAGTTCTGTCACCTCTTGCTCTGCTCCACATGCTAAATATGGAATACTAAATGCTTCTCCTGAAGATGAATGAGGCTGAGAAGCAGAGTTTTGGGAACGAGGGTTAGTGTCTGGTCTCACAGCAGCAGCTCGTTGTGGAAGCAGCCTCAGGTCAGCTGCTGTGGACTGTTGCAGTTTACTCTCCTGTCTCTTTGCATCAGTCTTGTTCCTGCCTGGATTTTGTCCCTTGGCCTTACTCCAAGCTATTCTTCATGCTTCTTTCTTCCTCCTTTCTCATCTCTGTCCTTGCTTCTCTCTCTTACCTCTCCATTTCCTGTATTTTTTTATGCTAAGCTAATTCTCTTCTGACTAAATTACTCTCATGAATTACAAATATTACAAAGGTAGAACTGGAAGTTTACAATGACATTTGTTAATCTTCACTGTTCTCATTTCACACATTTTCCTCTTAACCTTGAAACCTTGTGTTCTGAATGTTTAGACTGGTAGCGGAGGGGAGAAACGTCGTCTCTCATTGCTGTTTACATTTGAAAAGCTTCTAGCAAAATGAAGAGTATTTTTGCTTGTTTCCAATTCTCCACTGTAATAAAAGAAGCAAAACATTTTGCCCTGTAAAGGATTATTTTACCTAATTCTAACTTCCCTCTTCCTTCTCATTTCTTTCTGTTGTACTCAAGTTAGGGTAAAGCTCTAGCTGGAAGGAAAGCTGAGAACTAAGGTTTTTTAATAAGTAAATAAGTCTTGAATAAACAGTCGCGCAGTATGTTGGATGCACAGCAAGGGAGTGTTACTTTTCTAGTATTGTGGTTTTGTTCCAAATTTGAGACGTTTTTCTCCATTTCAGCACCATGACCATGGAGGAACTGTTAACATCTCTGCAGAAGAAATGTCGAACAGAGTGTGAAGAAGCTCACCGACAGTTGGTGTGTGCTCTTAATGGTTTAGCTGGTATCCATATCATCAAAGGTAAGAGGAGAGTTAGGGTTTAGATGACACCACATGAAAACAATTTTTTGAATTTGTGGAAAAAGCCATAGTGAAATCCAGGGAAACCAGAGAGGCTTGTAATAGTGTTTGTAACAAAACCATTTGTTCTAGATGAGGGAGAAAAGAATAGATGTAGTTTGGTGAATCTTTGAGATGTCTTAGTGTACTTCTGTCTTTTTTCTGTTTGATATTATTTCTTCATTCTACTATATGTGTACTGAGAGGATAAAAAAGTCATACTTGTATAATTGTACTTAACATGCTTTTGTTTTTTCAGTACTGATTTCTGGGCTCCTGTTGTGCCCCCTGCTGTGCAAACTGTTATGCTGACTGGAATCTTTTTGGTGCTGCCTGCTATTCAGCTCTGTCAATGTCTGAATTAGGAGGGAAAAAAAAGCTTTGAATGGGAAACAAAAATAATTATATTAATCTTATGTCCTACTAAACATAATAATAATAATAAATTAAAATTACTTAGTCATGAATGTGGAAAAAATGCCTCTTTGCCAAGTAATAAGTCTTTTAAAGCTGACAAGCTGCTTGACTTTTCCCAGTTCATGTTAAAGTCTTTCTTCTAAGAGGAGGACAAGTAAACTTCCTGTTCTATTATTTGCCTTACAGAAAGACTACATTCAGATTCTCTGGCCTGCAGTTAGTAGGTTTTAAGTACCTTGCTATGATTGCAGGATGAAGGTCAAGTTTACAGATAGAATTCAGTGCTTAAAAAGATTTCTGTATAGACTAAATACTTCTAAAATACACCAGTGTCACAAATTAAGTTTGGCTTTTTTTGAAAAGCAGACTGATGAAAACTAATAAGAAACAAAAGCAGGACTGAGGCAGCATTCTGGTTTATAACTTTTCCCTACCCCAGCAGAAGTGTTACACTCAGTCTCCTTTATCAGCAAGAAGGAAGTGCACCTTATTTATATGTAAAGCCATGAATTTATTGTTAGTGTAATTGAAATCCTATAGGTCTAATTGTTATCCCAGATCTAATTGTTACATATGAAAAAAAAATAATCACACTTTCTATTGCTTGTCCTGCTTTAATGCTCACCTTTGTACTGCACTTCCGGGTCCTGAGCTCAGTAGTTTAATAGGGGTGGTGACAGGCAGTGCTAGTTGGCTAGTATGGCTACTTGTCACCACCTGGAGTTCTTTGCCAGATGGACTAAGATGTTTGTGTTGATGGTTTCTCCTTTGTCACTCAAGGATCCGAGTAGGGTCATTTTTATGTTTGCTAACACACCCTTACACCTTTCTCTTCATTGGTCTGCAGTTCCATGTTAACACCAAATTTAGTGTACACGATGCCTTTAATGAATGTTACATACTATTTCTTTGTTCTCTTTGTTGCCCCTAAAACCAGTTTTGTCCAGCTCTAGGTCTGCATTTCTTTGACTGTGGGTGAGTTGTTTATAGCCATGGTTTCCTTATTCACTGCCAAGCCTGTGCACCATCTCTGAGCATCCCATGGCTGTATTCTACACTGCATCCTCTTTCTTCACTTGTCAAGGCCTCTGCTATTGTTACTAGGCCTGTATTTCTCTACACTACATCATTGTGTTAGTTGTAAATACCACGTTCTACATGGAATAACTGCTCGTTACTCCCATCTATATAAAGCTGTGACTGTACCACACAAAGATAAGCAGAAGTTAAAAAAAAAATAAATGTTATCCATAGGCATCTAGTAAATGAGAAAAATTGCTATCACAGCTAAGTCTGATAGAAGGTCCAAGCAATTCAAAGGCGGCCTGACAAGCCTCTAGTCTGAGGCCTTGCAAGTTCAGCACGGGCTCTTGGCCTGTTACTAGTCATGGCAATAGCCTACTGCAGGACTACACCCTTGGAACTGGCAACTCTTTGTCAGAAGCAACAAAACTTGGTTGAAATAGAGTTGTTAGGCTTCCAGGTACTTAGGAAGATTATTTTTGTTTTGCTCTGTTGTCTAACTTTATACATTTCATGTCCCTGTACTTCTCCATATTTTAAGAGTCTTCTAAGACAATTATTGGCTAAATTTCTGTCAGTTGAGAAAATAAAAATGGATTTTTTTTCCTGCTTTTCCATATGCAACTTCAATTTTCTATTTTTTTTTTTAATTGATATACCCTACTTTCTGAGAAGTTATTGTGATAGCAGCTTACATCAATAGTTACGCTCTCTGCATGTATTTTATCATTTCTGCCTTTTATGACACAACTTTCATTGTTTTCACTGGAAGAGTGAAAAACGTTTTAGTGTGACTTAAGTAATGCATCACTGCAGTGAGTTGTAAATTTTTTTTAGTGCAACGTGTGAACTTTTTTTTTTGGGGTTACACAAGTGTGTACTTTAGGGTCAAGAATTCTATAAATCTTTCAGTCATAAAAGATACTTAATTGGGAAATTGCTTTAGGTTTTGCAAAATATAATAGTCTTTTTTACCTTTTTTTTTTTTTAGTGGGGGGAGGAAGTTGGCACGGAATGAATAGGGAAGATTTGCTTGAAGACAAGTAGATATTGTACGGCCTCTCGAGAGACATCTTAGTATGTGACAAGTGATGGCCAGACATGGCTGCTTGTGTATTTAAAAATGGCAGAATATGTATATGTGTATGGTTTTATTACTCTTTTCTTAATTCAGGAGAATATACGTTGGCTGCAGAGCTGTACAGAGAGGTGTTACAGTCGTCTGAAGAGCACAAAGAAAAGCTCAAAACGGATTCTTTGCAAGTGAGTGAGCATTCAAAAATAAAGAGACTTATTTAAGAACTGGAGTACTTTAATTTAATTTAGCAGGTCAGTCTTTTCTTCCTCCTGGTGATGTGCTGTTGTCATTATGACAAATTGTAGATGTGAATGTCACCAAATTCCTGTTTGCTCTTTTTTTTTTTTGAAAAGAGAAAAAGCTACTGTATTTCTAAACTTTATGGTATCCCAGAAGTAGTGTATGATCTCCACCTGCTGTTCTGCAATAAACTTAACAAGCTGAATTCCTACACTTGTGTATACAAATACAGGATGCTGGATTTGTATTGAGAATTATATTAATATAGGAAATGATAAAGAATAATAAAATTTTTGCAGCGCAGAAGATATTCTCTGAAATTAAATGAAAATATGAAAAAGAATCTAAGTGAATTTTCTTTTCAGGCAATATGTTTTGTATGGTATATTAAAAATGTGAATGTATTTTCCTGATAAGAAAGCAATGGTTCTGTATGTAACATCTTTATTAGTCTTCAAGAAATATCAGTTCTAAATTGACCGAAATCCCCTTAAGCATAACAAGATATTTAAAATGCTAATGATGGATAAATAAGAAATGATCCGTTGTCTGTTTATTTCACTTACTTCAGTGAGTAAGTTGTTGTTTGATTATCTTGCCTGTGGTCATCTGATTGCTCTGTTGTGCTGCTTTTGATCCCTGCTTCTCTTTTGTGGTTTTCCAAAGGCATTTTTCACTTACTGTAGCCATATGAGCATAAATTGGTGAAGCTATTCATAACAGTTAAGATGTTTTACTCCATTGACCAATCTGATAAAGCTTTTTTTTTTTCCCCCTCAAAATATACACTACCTAATATTGCCTTTTATTAAACTCAACTCTCAAGTACTTCCCAGATGCATAGGCTTAGCTCTTTAAGACGATGGCAAACCAGTGCTGGCCAGTGCTCTTCAGTGGCTGAGATCATAAAAGGGTAAAGGTGAAGTGAATGCAGGAGGTGAGAAGGGAGGGCACAAGTTCATGATAGTGGACATTATTAGTATAAGTTTGTGGGAGGTGGGCAGGCAGCATAGTACTAGGGATCTGATTTGGGATACATATGGTGAACCTAGGGAAGAGGAATAGAATTGCCTTATGAACAATCAAGTTTATTTTCCTTAAAAGTAAAAAAAAAAAAATTTAAAAAATTGCATTATTCAGTCATCTTTTATTTCAGAAAAGCAGAAAAAATGAAAAATGATTGAAGTTCTTGGGACCTGCTTTTTTCCTTATACTTCAGTTTGCTTTAGACAGGCTAAGTGAATTGTCTTCTTAAAATATTCTGAACATAGTTACAAAAGAATGTGCTCAGAGATAAAGAATTTATTTTCTTTAATATTCCAGGGCCACGTTAATTTAGGAGGGTGAGTATGGGACAGAATCTGATGACTTGGTATCAAATTCACCTGCTAATATGTTTTTGAGCTGTTGAAGAAGGTATTTTTAATCTCATTTCCTTAATAAAATGGGGAAAAGAGAGTTTATTCTTTATAAGATCCTTCCAGATTAACAGAGGAAAAACCAAGTGAATTTTAAATGAATACTCATTTCTTGCTGTAAACTGTCATTGTTGTTTAAGCTTTTCCTGTCACAGATATGGCAATGATTTTTTCATGATTGCTGTCGACTTTGTATAATTTAGAGACTTCATTCTACACACAATTTGATGGAATTGTTGGGAAAGCACCCAGGAATTCCTCCGACTTTGCGTGATAGCAGACTTGCAGAAGAGGTAAGCATTTTTCATTTTTATATAAATATGATTTGAAAAGCATCTTTTTATTTTTTTATTGTTCAATGTTATTTATTTAGTTTAGAGAAAATATCAAATAGCTTTCAAGTTAACCGCGTACGTTTCCTTTCAGGTTAGCAAAATCAGGAGGAGTTTAGTGTGTGAGATTAGAGCAGAAATGTCCACTAAAATGCTGTTTTCTGAATGCTTGCTGCTCTCTGTTATGTTGTGAGTGTGTTTTATAGATGTTTTAATAATTTCTATCCCTAAAATTGTATTTTCCCTCCCTCAATGTTCTTGTGGAATTAACTTACATGGATGTTACTGATAAAGAATACACCATCCTGAATTCTTTCCATCTTTTTATTTCCTCATATTTTCTGTAGCTATTCTCACTTTAACTGCAGTTTTCTCTAGATGAGGTTTAGTGTTTTTTGCATAGGTGCTGATCATTCCAAAATGCTTCCCAGCCTCCTCGTAAACATAAGCTACTACTGTGTATTGCATCTTCTCAGTCATGCCTTGAAGCTGATTTTCTGCCTCTTTTTGGTCCTGTGCGTTGTACTGATATACTTTCAAAGTGTTGGAGTACTTTGCAGTAATTTTTTGAAACCTTCTTGACAAGGTCTTGATTTGCAGTGTTCTTCATAGCCTGAAGTTTGCCAGTGGCATCTGTCCAGCTTTCTCTGTGTTACTGGTATTGTACTCACGTGCCCCACAGCAACTGACTCGCCTCCGTCCCTCTCGTGCTGCCTAGGCTTCGAGAAAGGTTGACTATCTTTAGCCACATGAGCAAGACTCTGCATGTTCCTTCCTGTGTGCATAAGTCTAACTGCATCCTCAGTTGTAACTGGGAAAATAGCTGGCAAGATAGCTAGGATCACTCTTCCTCATTGGTTAGTTGTACTAGACATTTGGACCATTTTAGTAAAAGAACATTGTTATTGTGGCATCATTTGGGTTGGAAAAGACCTTAGAAGGTTTCCAGCTGAACCTGCACCTCAGAGCAAGATCAACACTTGTTTCTGACCAGGTAGCTCAGGGCATTATCCAACTGGGCCATTAAAACTTCCAAGGAAAGATATTTCACTACTTATCTGAGCAACCTGTTCCACTACTTTTGTAGACCTCAGACTGGGGGGGGGGGAAAAATTCACATAAATTTTCCATTCCAACTTAACAGCCCTTGTCCCTTGTTTACTTCTCATGTAGTCCAGCTGAAGTGCCAGCCTCTCCAGTTATGTGGTGGTGATCATTATCTGTCTTATTGTTTGTATATCTTGTGATATTTTATAGTTTTTATGGATATTCTATGCATAGGTAGCAATTTTTTTTGTTTGTTTAATGACACTTGTTCTCTTAAATATATGAAGTTTCTACTTGTCTTTATAGAAACATCGACTATGTTTGTGTTGACCTGTAACTCTAGCTATTGTTAATATCACCTTCTTCTGACATTACTGTAAAGAGGAGGTTCAGAATGTTTGTATTTTGCTTATAAATGTGAAGCAGAGATTTTTTCGTATCTTCTGCCAGTATTTCATCCAAATACCTGAGTCCTGTCCGCTGCTGGTAAACTCAGCTCCATCTATAACAATAATAATATAACAATAGTAACTGAACTCCATGTATAACAATAATAGAATTATCTTGATAGTAGCAATCAAAAAGAAGAAAGGCTTAAATATACTCTAAAATGCAAAATAAAGATATCTAGTGAAATCAGAATGTAATGGTGAAAGATACATTTTTACATGTTACTTGTAAGTTTTGTTTGCTTATCCAACACAATATATATTAATGTACAAAAGCAAGAATTGTGAGTTAAATTCCAGTCCCTTTTTTAGTGCAGTGTATTCCTATTATGTCACTGGGACCTGTCTGAAAGCAAGATTGCATAGTTAGCATCTTTGCAATCATTTGTCCTCTCAAATGTGGGCGGTTTGTTTTTTTTTTTTTTTTTGCTTACTAAAAAATGCTAGATTCTAGAGAAAAAAAAAAATACAAAATATTGCTTATGAATTAAAGTGGGTAGCACATTAGGTTTAACCATTTTAAAGCATGATGGAAGCTGGAGAGTTTTTAAACTTTCAGTTGTTCCTCATAAATATGATTTGTGCATGATTTAAACTCTTATTTGCATACAGGCAGAACAGCTTCGAAAACATTACATGAGTAAATCCAATGCAGAAGTTGCAGAAGCCCATCAAGCCTTACAGCCAGTTCTTCAGACCATTCGGGAGCTCCAGAGAAAGGCAGGTACCTCTTACAGATTTAGTCGCTGAATTTGGGGATTATTTTTTTTTTTATATTTTTTTTTTCTTAGAACACTTTCGTCTGTTTATCTAGAACTCCAGCTCTTTATTACCTCTTAACAGTTCCTTGAAGGCCTGATTGGCAGAGGAGTTTGGCAGTGTGTGTGAACACACATACGTAGAGCCTCAAAACATATTCTGTGTTCCCTGCACAAAGAGTCACAAAGTACTTGATGAACAGATGGCTAAAACCAGAAGTACATGGCGGGATGATTCTAGTAAAGATTAACACCATGCTTGATTTTTGTATTAGCTGTGCTTCAACTGTAATTTAAGTAAATCAGGTGTAGGTTTTGGCACTGAAGTATTTCTGTGGTGTATCAGATTTTCAGTTACTTTCAAAGGAACTATTCTTTGCCAGGCATTTAGTCTTTGTGCTTAAGGCATAATCGTGTTCATGGAAAGGTGCAAACCTATAACAAATTGATGAACACCTGAGTTGAAATACTGTTTGTCACTTGCATAATAGTAAAGAAGTAATAAAGAAATGGGGGTAAATGGCACATGGGGAAGTAAGCTTCTGCATCTTCTTTCAGCTTTTAAAATTACAAAGTCACTTCAGTGTTGCTCTATTCATTTCACAGGGAGTTGGCTTTCTGTGATAAGATGATCCCCTCACCTCTTTATGAGAGAGAGAAAGAGGAACCTGAGATTACAGTATCTGTATGTGGCTATTCTGTGTAGATGACCATAGTGAAATTTACTCTAATGAAGCAATTTGAAGGTGTGGAGGTAGATGGGAATGCAGAAAATTCCTTAATCCTGTATTCACTTAAACAGAAAAGGGGATTTTTTTTTTTTTTTAAGCATATTCTCATCTTCCACTTCTCATAGAATTAACCAGGCTGTGTTTGAGTGTCTTGGCTTAAAAAGACTCTCTGCTGCAATGAGGTTGTTTGTTGAATGTTCACAGATTAATTTGTTCTTTTGCATACAGATACATTCAGGTTCTCCTTGGTGGTTGGATGTCATCCAGACAGCAATACAGTATGCTATTGATGAGGAGCTTGTTCAGCGTGTGCAAAATGAAATAACCTGCAACTACAAACAGCAGATTAATAAACTCTCCATGGCAGAGAAGTAAGAGAATAGCTAAAATAGGCTAATGAATACAGTTAAGTCTGCTCAAGTCCTTTTGGCACTTTGTGCTAACAATTACAATTAGATGGCATGCGTTTTTTCTTCAGAGCATCTCGACTGCAGTTAAGTTTCAAAAAGTCTCCTGAAAAACATAGCTAGATAGGAGACTTGGAAAGAAAAGCAGGAGAATCAGTTTTCTCCTAGACAAGCAGTCTCTTAAATGTTCCTTTGTATTACCTACCATGGTTTTATTGTCTTCTGTACTCATGCAACTGCTGAGCAAGAAAGATTCAGTTTAGAGTAACCTCTAAAAGAAACTGACTTGCTTAAATGGAAAGTAGACAGATATCAGAAAATCCTTGCACAACAGCATAGAATAGCATAATGGGTTTTCTGACCAAAGAATTTTGGTTTGGTTTCATGTTAGAGGCAACAGTACCACTCTTGTTGTATGCAATTCCAGAGTGATGGATTGGAAGGGACATCTGGAGGTCACCTAGACCAACCCCCAGCTTATAGATCCAGGCCCATGCTCAGTTACAGCCTCACCAAGTTGCACAGGGATTTGCCCTGCTAAGTTCAGGGTAACCCCAAGGAGGGATATTTCGTAGCCTGTACATGAAGTTTGTTCCAGTATTTCACCCATTTGGTGGGGGAAGAAAAAAAAAACACCCTTCTATCTAGTGGTTATTTCCTGTGTTGCATCTTGTGTCTGTTATCTCTTGTCTTTTCACTGTGTGCCTTTTCATAGAATCATAGAATCATTTCTTCTGGAAAAGATTAGCTCAGTCCTCTCTGTACCTTCCAGTTAGATAAAAGTAGAAAGCAATAATGTTTCCTTTAGTGAGCTCATTTTAAGGCTGAATAAATCCTTTTCTCCCAGCCTTTTGCATATTCTGTGCTCCAGCTCTGTAAATTCATCACAGAAGGGAGACATAGGAAGGAGAGTGCTCTCAGAGTTTAACTCTAGGCAGTTTTCTCAGATACGTAAGCAGTCCTTATGCTCTTAAACGTAGTCTTTCTGGATCATGTTTTAGTTACATACATATATTATATAGAGGTAATAAATATATAAAAGCATATACATATGTGTACAAATATCTAATGTGTATATAAAATGGATGTGTGTATAAATTTAAGCATTTAAAATATGCACAGATGTTAATCAAATATGTAAAGACCTATCTCCCACTATGACTACTGTTACCATGATCCCAGAAGGTGGCAATTCCTTGCCCTTGCTGGAAGTAAGCATATCTTTTACTTTTCAGTACTCAGCGTAATTTTATTGAATTATCTAAATAAAAATACAAAACTTTACCTCTTCTTTCTTCAAAACTCAGAAGTTTTGAAGTATGCTGAGAAGGAAGAAGGAAAATCTGTCCATTCAAAATGAATATTGGGGCCACCCAGCTGGAAGGTAGCTTTGCAGAAAAGGATGTTGGGGATTCTGGTGGACACCAAGCTGACCAAGAGACATCTTTGCACCCTTGTGTCAAAGAAGCCTAATTGTATTGGGGACTGCATTAGAGAACATGTTTCCAGCAGGTTGAGGGAGGTGGTCTTTTCTGTCTACTCAGTGCTGGTGGAGGCCTCACCTGGAGTATTCTGCATCCAGTTCTGGGCTCTCCAATATGAAAGAGATGGGCATACTGAAGAGTTTCTTATAGAAGGAGAGCCCGAAAGAGCTGAGTGTGTTCAGCAGTTCTTCTGATATGCTTCTCAATGTAGATAAATACCTAAGAGTAGGGTGCCAAAAAGACAGAGACATAGTCTTTTCAGTGGTGCTCAGTGACAGCCCAAGAGGCAGTGGGCACAAACTGAAACACAGGAGGTTCCCTCTGAACATCAGGAAAAACAGTTTTGTTTTGTTTTGTTTTTTTTTTACTGTGCGAATGACTGAGCACTGACACAGGTTGCCCAAAGAGGTTATGAAGTCTCCATACTTGGAGATACTCAAAAGCCATCTGGGCATGGTCCTGGGCAAACAGCTATAAGTGACCTTGCTTAAGGAGAAGCATTGGAGAAGGCAACCTCCAGAGGCCCATTCCAACCTTAGCCAGTCTGAGTCTGGAGGTGAACATTTAACAGTTATGTGTTTTTTGAGAAAGATAGCATCTCATTATGGTCAAAATAAATTTGAGGAGATGATTGTTTGCATGTTCATGCTGAGCTCATGTACCTGTGCATCTATTTGTATGCTTGCCTGTGTCATAGTGGAAAAAAATTACCTTTTTCTCACTTGATATTAGCTATGTAGGAAGTATCTTTCCAAATTGTTGCTGCGTACAGGTTGTATAACTTTGGAAAAGCTATTGCTGACTGAGCTGTTTCTTTTATAAAATAGGCATAAAACTTAATTCCTTTTAAATTTATTTTAGCATATGCAGTAAAAACTGTCATGGTGCCTTATATCTAGTCAGTTGTGGAAGCAACGAGTGTTAATCTCTAGTTAAGTATTAGAGATGGTCAATCCAGGGTGTGGTGTGGGAGACTTAGAACTGGGATATTTAGCAACTGATAGTATTAACAACAGTCTTGTGATTGCAATTTCCATATATTTTCAGACTACCTGGTTAGGCAAACTCATCTGTTTTAAAATATGTATTGCTTAAGTAGGTCATATTAAATGCCAAACTCTAATAGGGTTGTTAAACCTGTGCTTCACTCTCCATGCTCTACAAAAAGGATGATTTTTGTGAAGCTTTCCATCTGGGTAGAACCACAGTCTTGTAATACAGTGTCCTGTATGAGAACCAGAGCTTGTGTGGATGGTACACTCTCAGCAAGAGACCTCTGCTCACAGGAGAACCACAGTATGGGAAGAGGTTAACAGGTGTTTGTGTTCCTAGTCCAGTCTAGAAAGACAGCTAGGTCTTAGGAAAATAGTTCACTGTCGTGTCCATTTAATAATTTTAACTTTGAAAGCTAATTTGCAAACTGCAGCGTACTGTTTGTGAGGGTTGCCTGTGGATGCTGTGAATTGCACAGGGGGGCATTGGATATCAGTTTGTTGGCTAACAGATGCAAGTGAGACTAGAAGTATGTGCAGGTGTTTACCTTAGTAATTTCTGTTGTGGACCAGAATGTTGCAGGTTGGTGTTGACTACTAATATCCAGTAGCATC